>NW_028222117.1:25000-72752 GCF_056783735.1 Eptatretus burgeri
TCGAATCCTTCAAGGTCACCAGAAAGTTCTCCATGGTGAACCTGCTGTTTCTTCGACTGAAATTATTTTCCCTGCAGTGTCTGAAATGAGTTTTGGTTTTGGAAATAACTCTCCCCTGATAACCTCGAAAGTACACGACTCCATCAGGGGGGTCCGTCTCTGGGCGGTGTTCAGCATGACCACTCCGAGGTGAAGGCTGCATTTTAAAGTTTTATCAGATTTAACTCAGACAAAGGAACACACGTTCACATACACTGATGCGCCAAAACATTATGACCACCTGCCGAATATTCTGCTGGTCCTCCATGTGCCGCCGAGGCATGGACTCTACTCGACCCTTGAAGGTGTCCTGTGGTATCTGGCACCAAAACATAAGCAGCAGATCCTTCAAGTCCTCTAAGTTGTGAGGTGGAGCCGCCGTGGATCGGACTTGTCGGTGCAGCACAATCGGATTGAGATCTGGATAATTTGGAGGCCAGGGCAACACCGTGAACACTTTATCATGTTCCTCAAACCATTCCCGAACAATGTGTGCAGTGTGGCAGGGCGCATTATCCTGCTGAAAGAGGCCACTGCCATCAGGGAATACGATTGCCATGAAGGGGTGTACCTGGTCTGCAATGATGTTTAGGGAGGTGACAAGTGTCAAATTGACATCCACATGAAAGGCAGGACCCAGGGTTTCCCACAGAACATTGCCCAGAGCATCACATTCCCTCCACCGGCTTGTCGACTCAAACAGAGCCAACGGAAATCTGACGCAACAAACCCAGACAGTGTATAATCCGCAGAGACCCACAGGCTTCATGTGTTCGGCCCACCAGAAAACAAAGACGGCGGCCATATTTTGGCCGGGTGCCATGCTGGAGTCAAGCAACCAATGTGGGTGTGGTCCGGCAGTTGTCCAACCAATGGGTGCACATTTCAAAAATCGACCCCAAACAACAGCAACGTGGAGCTCTTGTCGACCTGTGACATGTCACACGTAAAAATCAAAAACATCAGCAGATTTCATATTGAGGAATCTAATCCTAATTTAGAAATTTAAAGTGGAACACCAGGAAGTGTTGAAACCCGAATTCTAACTAATTTTTCCCCTGCTGCTTCCGGGGCACTCACTGCCAACCGTCGGAGCAGTAAGGGCCTGTCCATCACATCGAATGTTGCCAGATTTGGGTTTCAACATTAGGCCAGGGTAGGGATGTTAAATTGCCGATCATGCCGATGACGTGTGTGCACACGTACACAGCCATCCACGTGATCTAAAAGAAAACAAGACTCATCGGACCAGGCGATCTTCTTTCACTGCTTCAAGGTCCAGTTCCGACGCTTGCGTGCCCATTGTGGGCGATTTCGATGGTGGACAGGGGTCATCATTGGCACTCTGACCGGTTTGTGGCTACGCAGCCCCATGCGCAGCAGGGTGCGATGCACTGTGGATTGTGACACATTCCTCCCGTGACCACCATTAAAATTTTCTGTGACTTGTGCCACAGTACACCTTCTGTCTGTTCGGACGAGAAGGGATAGGCTTCGTTGCCCTCACGCATCGATGAGCCTTGGGTGCCCAACACCCTGTCGCCGGTTTGTGGTTTTTCCCTTCTTGGAACACTGTCGGTAGGTACTCACCACTACTGACCGGGAGCACCCCACAAGCCTTGCCGTTACAGAGATGCTCTGTCCCAGTCGTCTGGCCACAACAATTTTGCTGTTGTCAAAGTCGCTCAGGTCTTCACTCCTGCCCATTTCTCCTGCATCCAACATATCAACTTCAAGAACTGACTGTTCACTTTCTGCCTCATATATCCCACCCCTTGAGAGGTGCCATTGTAACAAGATAATCAATGTTATTTACTTCACCTGTCAGTGGTCATAATGTTTTGGCTAATCAGTGTATGCACTTTGTTTACTTTATCACCGAAACATTGTCTTGAATGTCAATTTGTAGTTATATTTTCAAAAACTACAATGGCTGAGATAAAAAGTCAACGACGTGGCTGTCTACTGTCTCGCCATGACGTACGAACATAGTTTCAAAGGGCAACTGCTAGCTTGGCACCGTGGGGCCCAACGTAGGTCATGAACTTTGTATGTCGATCGATGTATTGTTGGTTGTGTTTTGACGAGGGACGACGTGGATTGTAGAGTGACAATGTGAGTATTTTTGCCAGGTATCACCATGGCTTGCAAACGAACAACGAAGCAGCTTGGAGAGCTGTCATTAAAAATATAAATTACTAATCTTGATGAGCCTGTCAAATGTTGCCTGGTCATACCCCAGTGTAAGAGACTTAGGTGTCTGTGAATGACCCTTGGAAACAAGGTAAACTATATCCTGTCAAATTGATATCACCTTCACATCGGCATCATGATCTGCCTTTCCAAAGTTCATCATTGCAGGATCATCGAACAGTCCAACACTCCAGGCCATGAGATTGTACAACTCTGGTAGTCTAGGAACCAAATCTCATACAAGGCCTAGAAATATGAAAACGTAGCCCATCTTGTACTTATTTGGTTTGACTCTTTTTCCAGCTTGGGACATACCTAAGGAACATATCCAGGCATGTTGTAGTCCTGGATTGTGGTATAAGTCTTTTGCTGTGAGGGTGGAAACATACCAGGGGTAGGTTGCAATTTAACTTGTTTTGTGAAAGCAAGTTTTCGGATTTCTAGTGTTTTAGTGTATGTTTAGGATGCCAGAAATGGCTAATATAATATCAGTTATTAGCAAAAACTGATTTTATACATTTTCAATGGCTCTACAAAATTTGTTATGTTCAAATAAACGAGAAAACAGGGTTACCAAAGTTATTTTTGGGATAAAAAGAGATGCGAAACCATCAAAATTGGATCCCCTTTTATTTTATCTTCTGAGACATGTGCATAAAAAAGATTCAATGCTATATGAATCAATGTTATTGTTCTTAGTTATTGGATAAGTTTGCATGAATTTTACAGATATATAGGAAACATTTTCAGTTATCCATAGAATGAGAGATTGGAACATGGAACAGCTCAGTACAGGTAGAGGTTTTGAATAAAATCAAAGTCAATCCCATGAGACTCAAGAATTTCTGGTTTTGCTCACAATTATTCATCAGTGTCAGAGTCATCAGTGGAATATACTTGGGTTTGGATGTTTTGACATTGTTCATCGGCCACACAAAAACAAGCTTCTGTACAGATTAAGCCATTTGCTTTGCATCGGCACAAGTCATTCTGCCTACATGCAGACTTTTTGCATTTGCATGAAATGAGCTCGAGAACGGCAGTTGGTGCAGGTGCTTTTGACATGAGAAGTAGTTTTAGTATGCCACTGACAAGCTCCCAACCGTGTCCAGCAGGTGATGGCAAGTTCTCAATGTTACAGAGTGATTTCTTCCAAATATATGCTTGAAAATTGGCCCTCTCAATATGATGCCCAAGACTGTTTGATGTTGGTGGCAAGTTCTCATTTTGTTTCTGCTTTTGGCAGAATAGGAAATATCTAGTATCATCAGCTGTACTGTAACCATTTTTGAAATACAGTGCACAAACCAACTTTTCACATGAAGCTTGACACAATGAAGACAGATTGAGATTCTCTCCAAGTATAGAGACAAACATTGTTGATGCTCATCAGATGCCTTGAGCAAATTAAATCCTTTTTTCTTGCCAATTCCAGAGAAGGCACTGGTGCTGTCACATCCAGTCAATACGTGAAATCCAGGAAGAGCAGCACACATGGATGGACCAAGATGATTTGCTATTGTATGTATTGGCAAGTAGCATAGCTTGTCTTTTGTACCAGTTTTGAACCACAGTTCAGGACAATGCATGGATGAAAAGAAGTAGGCACTTAATACTGCCACATCTGTATCTGGTGATTGTATAACCACTCTGTCATGATCCTGAGAGGCATGAAAGGCACGCAACATCATGCGTGTTTCTGCCTCTTCATGATCAGAGTGCAGCTCATCTCGACATTCAGAATCATCTAATGTGAGCCTTACAACCCTCAGTGGATCACAGAATCCTCCAGCAAGAACAACTAACTTGTCTGGTGGTAATGTAGCAGTACATGTGTTAGTCCACCTCTCACAAAGAAAATTTGTAAAGTTGGCCTTATTGACAGGATTACTCATGAATTTGTTCCACTGGGTTGGTATTGGAGTGTTTTCTCCAGCAATTTTTATTTCCAATGATGAGGATGATCCCCGTTTCAAACGTGTCTGCCCTTTGATCAAATCCTTCTAATCATATAGGTCAAAGACTATGTCAATTCGATTGGTTCAGTGCTTTTTGGTTCAGTGCTTTTGTAAATGCTTCCCAATATTTATCTGCCAAAGCACCGAATGTTGTCACTCCAACAACCTTGATCATTTTCACCATTGCCATGGCATCTATTACAAATGCAGTCATTTGTGGTGGCTCTGAAACGGGTAATCTTTGAAACTTCTCTGTGTCTGTCTCTAGTAACTCCAGTAATGCACTCTTGGTGTTTGTTCGGAGAGTTCCTTCGGAATGGGCCAAAGCAAATGGAACAGCTGACAGTTCATTTGTCAGGACATCTCTCAGATCAACATCTCTAGATTTTGCTGCTCTGACTAATCGTCCAAAAAGCTGTCTGTCTGCATTGAGAACTTGTATCTTTTCTTCTCTTGTCTTCGTTTTTGTCTTCTGATCTAAGTTAGCAAATTTTTTCAATTTCAACTGTGGTACTGGGTCCTAGAAGCTTTTAGAATGACTGTCGAGTCGTTCTTCAACAAATTTTTCCATGTGACTTTTACCAAGGTCGACTGCGTGAATTTGATTATATGTAAGGTCTTTTGGCATAGCTGCACCTGTAGCAATATTCAGAAGTGGTAAAACTTCACTGTCAGTGTCTTGTGTTAGAAAGAAAGGATTTGTCATCAGTTCTGATGAAAACACAGAGATCAGTTTCTGCACATCGGTTTCATCTCTGCAAATGAATGCGATTCTGTGAAGCTTCCTTGTGGGTCCCAATCTGATCGCTATCCTGTAAACCACACATTTCTTTTATAGCTGTTGTAATGGTTGCTCTCTCGTGACTTGTCAGGAACCATCTTTCCAGAGCACCAGGTTTATGGGTGATACCAATGATTCTTCCGTGTTTCTTTGAATCGAGATTCACAGACTGTTCCAGGGCCATGTCTGTCCATACCTGGCTAAACGATTGACCAGAACGATTTAGTGAATGGTTTCCATTCATTAATTATTCGTGGACTTTGGGATGTGTATCTGGCAGCTTCCTCATGTCTGTGAGGCAAATTGGAATCCACTTCGAGTAGTTGGGTCGATCCATTGCAAAAAAGTATGGCAACATGGCAGCAGTGGCAGACAAATGTGCCAGCCAGTTACCAGTTCTCTCTGATCGGATGAAGTCGACCAGAATTTTCACCATGCTTATATATGAGTTCCTGAAAGCAAAGAGATTGGATTTCAAATATCCTTCAGCTTTGAATGATTGGAATAGTGTTTGAGGCTTTTGCATCAATTTGCATACATCTTGAAATTCTTCATTTAGTGTTTCACCAACTGTCACATTTTCTCTGCAATTCAAATTTTTTTGACTGATTTCATCTATCTCTGAATCGATGAGACTCTCCTCGCAGTGGTTATGGTCCTGGAGCCATTCAGTGAATGCCTGCCACTGGAGACGTAGCATTGCTTCAAGCAGCAATTTGTGTGCTCTGACACCACGATTGTATGATTTCCCATGCAGCAGAGCAGATGCAGTGCTGGGCCCATATGTACCAGATTCTATAAGGAGATCTTCTATTCCTGAATTAGCAAAAAGCTTCCCGATGACTGCCAAGTTGTTTAAGGCAGCATGAAATCCACCAAGTCTGATCACCGTGTTACGAAACTCCTCTGCATGCCTCCACTGTAATTATTTTGCCTTGACATATATGGTCAAATCAAATGTGATGACTGTTTCATGCTGACCAAGCAAGTTCGTCATTCACTGCGCTTGTTTCATGACCGTATATACAATGCTAAACTCAGTTGGAGACCCTGGAATCATAGGACAGTACCCAACTTCTGTCAGACATGGATTAGCCTGGCATATAAGTGCATTCAAAGCACTCCAGCTGGGTGTCTGCTGCATGGCTTGATCCGATAACAAATCAAGTGTGAAGAGCTTTGTTGGGCACATTCGAACAAGAGCCCATGCAAGGTCCATGTCTGCTTGATTTTCCTGTACTGGTTGGTTGGGCTGGTACCACTCCTGTCTTATGCCATCAATTAAAAACTTAGTTGATGGTCTTTTCCCAAAAACCCCACATTCTTAAATGTGTTGTGCCTTGTCTGTCATTTTAAGACTTCGTTTTCTTATGTTGTGATCTGCATATTGTACTTTTTTAGGCTTGGGACCAAACAATCGTCTTTGATACATCACCGGAGTGGTTGAATGGGTTGTCTGTTTCCCATCCAAGGTGTGTTCCAGAAAATCATTGTTGTCTCCTGCCATTTGAATGAATGCACCAGGAACAATATTTGTTGGAATGATAATGCCATGGTGTTCTGATTGAGCTATGACCTCCCTTGCCAAACTAGTATCCACAACTTCAATGTCATCGTATGAAGCAGAATGTCCCATTCGGTTGAGTGAAGTGACAACTAGTTTGCAACCTGTGATATGCTTCATGGTCATCGCCAAACTTACATGCTTGGGCATTTTCTTTCTTCCATGTGATGCAACATGTATTATGTTTTGACATATCATAAGTATATGTCTCTCATCCACTTCGTGCATACATTGAGAGTTAAGATCTCCATAGTCATGAAGATCCATGTACCTTTCTGCAATGAGCCACCGAAGAAGCCAGTACAGACTCTGTGGAATAATTTTTTTACCTCTTTTTAAAGGTCATCAATGTCAACTGGTTTCATATCAATTCCCTGACAGTTCTGCAAATCGGCTTTGAGAATCTGTGATGCATGATACAAAATCTGCTTTGGGGTGTTTGAATCTCCCAGTTTCTTGTTTTTCAAAGCATCTGTCTCCTGACTTTTTGAGCATACTTTGGCAGATGCATTGATGACATCCTGTAATGATCTATCACTGGAATAAACAAGCTTGGGTTTTGAAGGATTTGGCTGCTGGTGAAAGACAATTGAATCTTTAAAGTGATTCTGTATTCTGCTTTTGAGCCTGTGTGATCTGTAATTATCTGCACAAATATTTTTCTCTTCTAATAGAAACTTGAACTGGCATAACAAATATGTCATAGTGAAGGCCTTTCCATCATTGATGCCAGGGGTTATTTCTGTCACAAGTTCATTGAAAGCTTCTGAGTATAGATCTTCATCAACAGATTCCTTGTAAAATTTGTAGCTCATATTTCGCTTTGCTGTGTATATGGATTTGCACACATTATGATCCTTGGCTTCTGCTGCTATCAGATCCACATCTCGGATTTTTGTGAGCATGGTGCTGTCTCCTTGTTCCTCAGCCGCATCAAGTATGTTCTGGCAAGCACTGAATGTTGCGACAGAGAACAGCTTGGTGACTTTTTTGTGGCTCTTTTTTTGGCAAAATATGCACATTGACTAGTCCATTCCAGAAGTGCAAAATCTTGATGACCTTCTTTGCTCATCATCCTGCCTGTCATTGTCTTCTACATTGGCTTCCAATGCTTGCTTGAAGGGTCTTTTCTTTTCATACCTTAGATTTTGTGCACTTGTATATTGAGCATAACAGTTTCTGTGCCAGACAATGTTGAGCTCAAACATGTTTTCTAGTTTCAGTCTATTGCTGATTTCATCCTGTCTTTGCTGCATTGCATCTTTAAACTTATTGATGCCAGTTTCTGTTGCACCACTAATAGTCTCAGAGTTATAAGTCTGGCATATCACACACTTGTTCCAGTCAGTTGTTTTCACCCGCTTTGTTGGAAGAAGGCAAAGAGTTGACTGGTCATCACTACTGCTGTGACTGTCCATCATGAGTCTATCTGAAAAACATATGATAAGTATTGATAACATGTTTTTTTTTACAAAGATGCATCTAACATTTCAATTAATTTAGCTGCATATGATATTTTGAAAAACTAGAGAATAATTAACTTATCTAATGTTGGTTGAAAATCTTAAATAACTGTACTATAGGTGTATTCCTTGTCGTGAAAGATTGTAAGTTATAAAATGTATAATTACCACTGCTATCAATATCTACATTATGGGAGATTCCATCTATTTTTGCTTTCCCGGTTTCCAGAATTATATGCTGTATTAATTAGTAGCTGAAAAAAAAACTGGGTAATCCCTTGAAAAAAAATAGATCCTTGGAAAGTAAATAGGTGCAGTATTAGTGTTGGAGATAACAGGTACGTCTTGTCTTCCAGTGATGTTTTTCACAATCTGGTCTGTGGAAATTTATCAAGACAAAATTGATTGACCACATTATATTACTCATCTTACAATAAAAATTATAAATATAGTGAAACCTCTTTTGAGAAGTCATCCAAAATGTCACAAAAGACTGACTTTAGAGAAGGGCTCTCATGAGCAGTCTGTTTTCATGTAAAAGTGCCAAGAGAGCCAAAATTAGGTGGCCTTTCAGGAGAAGGTGGTGGCTCATGAGAGTGACCTCTCGATAGGTTTCACTGTATTGGCAATACATTTTACAGATAATTATCATAAACATAAAATAAAAAGAGGATATAAGATCATTGCAATTTATATTTCAGGAGGATACAATTTCTATTTCAGGAGGATAAATCCAACTTTAGTACAATTAACCGCTAATGAATATTGTCATACAAACTTGTTTTCTGGTTGAAGTGCACATGATGAATATGGTTGTGGTTGGAAAATCATTGGAAAATGTGTGTTTTTGGTTCATGCTATTATTTTATGATATATTCACCACCATGGATACACATATATCAGCGAACACATGTATAAAAACATTAAAACTCCTAAAATTGGCTTTAGCGAAAATGCATACAATTGTCACCTCCACTTGGTATGTTTTAACCCATTTTGCAAATTACTTATACCACAATTCATGACGACAACAGGCCTGCATAGGTTGCTAAGGTATTTTTCAATCTGAATAAAAAGACAAGACAAATAAGTACTGTATGGGCTACGTCATCACGTTGGACCTGGGTATTGCTCCTGGACTATGGGGATCATACGTTGAGCAGATTTGAGTGGAAGGTCTGTGACAGTGGGTAGCCACGAACATTCCATCCTTGGTGATATTTTAATGACATTCTTCAAAATGAGTGCTGCTTAATATATCTGTCTGGTTTTATCAACATTCGGAACGATGGGCACATCATCGCGAATCGGCAAGTCCTGCGTGACATCAGCAGCTTCAGTCAGAGTCAGATCATTCTCAGCTTCATTCTTCAGTCGGAGTGGCATCGGAACATTCTTCAAAGCTGTCACCAGACTGGAAACATTCAGCACACTGTCTCCTGGTTGCATGTACAGTGCAGGCTGTGTGCTATTTTGGATGCTGACATCATCAGTTGTGGTGTGGTCAGTTAGTCAGGATATTCAAACTTACCGTGCACTTCTGGCAGAGGCACCATGTTGGCACGGAGGTCGCCAAGGTGTTAACAAAAAAATTGGACCTCGGAGCCGCGCTAGAAAATGACCTTGGAGGGCAATAATTTATACTAATTAGGTCCCTCAACGACATAAAATTGGATTGTTTCAAAGCTTTTGAAGTAACCAACGAAACTGCACAAATGAAACATGTGAAATCACATTGATTTTGGGTGAAGAAATTCAACTTTTTGAGCTTTTCATGTTTGGAGGTCATCTTGGACTTGAAATACAATATGGCGTCCATCGTTTGGACGAATTTTCCCACCAACGAACCAATAGGACCAAACATTCGTGTAATACAAGGATTTAGACGAATTTTGGGGCGTAGAATAGATTTCTGTGATTATGTGACGTCTCAACCATTTCAAATTCAGGATACTGTCTCAAAAAAAGCGAGGCGAGCGAGCAGAGTTTCGTATTCAAGTTCTGTTGCCATCAGTCGAATTTTGTCATCTGCCTCCAGAGTACAGTTCATCACGGAGATGGCGAGCGCATTCAGTCGGTCCTTGCAGCGCTGGGTGAGAAGGCGATCAGCTCCTGTGTTCTCATCTTTGAAAATTATGTCCGGGTTGTAATTGGTGGTCAAGTCCTTGAATCGAGGGGATCTTCCCCTCCGATCTTCCGCTAGCTCCCAGGGTCTTCTCGGCGACGTTAGGAATGAATTGCTTGCAGGCAAAAGGAGTGAGCTTCTGTGGGTCACGCCTTCGCATCCCAAAGCCGCGTCTGGGACCACAGGCAACTCCTGGGACCCAGAGGAACAGACTTGGCAGAAGGAGCGTGCAGAGCAGCACAGCTCGTAAACTGCCCAGCATGAGGGCCATGTGCTCCCTTCCCACCCTTCAACTACACACACATCCACAATCTATACGAGTACACCACGTCGATAAAGGTGCTTAACCACCCACGACGTCAGCAGACAGCACCTGCTAAAGTAATCGCAGGAATATCGGAAGACTTCCGCAGAGCCTCCTTCCAACGATCTATACCCTCGGGTTGTTCATGCAAAGACCATCTGCCCTCGCCTCCCGTCATCAACCGCTCGAGCAGCTCACACCCACATCTGTCATCTGCTTCTTTCACAGTTCCAACCACTCTTTTCAGCCAATCGAGCAAACAGTTCACAAATCCGGTGATGCCTCTGAATGCAGTTGCATTTGATGCCCGGACAAACTGAAAGGACATGAAAAAAGGTTTCTAATTCTACTCGACACCGTTTGCAAGTCCTGTCGGCCTCAAGCCGTCCCCTGGTCAACGTGGCCTTATTGGGTAGGTGTTGGAGCGCAATTGGAGTGCTGCGAGCATGTGCCAAATTCGGCCCAGCCTCAATTGTGAACTCTTCATCATGTTCCTCAAAACATTCTCGAACAATGTGTGTGAGCAGTGTGGCAGGGTGCATTATCCTGCTGAAAGAGGCCACTGCCATCAGGGAATACCATTGCCATGAAGGCGTGTACCTGGTCTGCAATGATGTTTAGGGAGGTGACAAGTGTCAAATTGACGTCCACATGAAAGGCCAGACCCAGGGTTTCCCAGCAGAACATTGCCCAGAGCATCACACTCCCTCCACTGGCTTGTCGTCTTCCCACAGTGCATCCTGGTGCCCTCACTTCCCGAGGTAAACGGCGCACACGTACACGGCCATCCACGTGATCTAATAGAAAACGGGACTCCGGAACAAGCGATCTTCTTCCACTGATTCAAGGTCCAGTTCCGACGCTCGCGTGCCCATTGTAGGCGCTTTCGACGGTGGACAGGGGTCATCATGTGCACTCTGATCGGTTTGCGGCTATGCAGCCCCATACGCAGCAGGGTGCGATGCACTGTGGATTGTGAAACATGCCTCTCGTGACCACCATTAAAATTTTCTGTGACTTGTGCCACAGTACACCTTCTGTCAGTTCAGACGAGAAGGGATAGGCTTCGTTGCCCTCGCGCATCGATGAGCCTTGGGCGCCCAACACCCTGTCGTCGGTTTGTGGTTTTTCCCTTCTCGAACCACTGTCGGTAGGTACTCACCACTACTGACCGGGAGCACCCCACAAGCCTTGCCGTTTCAGAGATGCTCTGTCCCAGTCGTCTGGCCATAACCATTTTGCCCTTGTCAAAGTCGCTCAGTTCTTCACTCCTGCCCATTTCTCCTGCATCCAACTCATCAACTTCAACTACTCACTGTTCACTTGCTGCCTCATATATCCCACCCCTTGAGAGGTGCCATTGTAACAAGATAATCAATGTTATTTACTTCACCTGTCAGTGTTCATAAAGTTTTGGCTCATCAGTGCATGTACTTTGTTTACTTTATCTCCGAAACATTGTCTTGAATGTCAATTTGTAATTATATTTTCAAAAACGACAACGGCTGAGATAAAAAAGTCAACGACGTGGCTGTCTACTGTCTCGCCATGACGTACAAACTTAGTTTCAAAGGGCAACTGCAAGCTTGGCACCGCGGGGCCCAACGTCGGGCATGAACTTTGTATGACGATCGATGTATTGTTGGTTGTGTTTTGACGAGGGACGACGTAGATTGTAGAGTGACAATGTGAGTATTTTTGCCAGGTATCATCATGGCTTGCAAACGAACAACGAAGCAGCTTGGAGAGCTGTCATTAAAAATATAGAATAGTAATCTTGACCCTGTCAAATGTTGCTGGGTCATACCCCAGTGCAAGAGACTTAGGTGTCTGAACGACTCTTGGAGGCAAGGTAAACTATATCCTGGCAAATTGATATCACCTTCACATCGGCATCATGATCTGCCTTTCCAAAGTTCATCATTGTCGGATCATCGAACAGTCCAACACTCCAGGCCATGAGATTGTACAACTCTGGCGATCATACGTTGAGCAGATTTGAGTGGAAGGTCTGTAACAGTGGGTGGCCACGGACATTCCATCCTTGGTGATATTTTAATGACATTCTTCAAAATGAGTGCTGCTTAATATATGTCTGTCTGGTTTCATCAACATCCGGTACGATAGGCACATCATCGCGAATCGGAAAGGCCTGCGTGACATCAGCTGCTTCAGTCGGAATGGAATCGTAACATTCTTCAAAGCTGTCACCAGACTGGAAGCATTCAGCAGACTGTCTCCTGGTTGCATGAACAGTGCAGGCTGTGTGCTATTTTGGATGCTGACATCATCAGTGGTGGTGTGGTCTGTTCGTCAGGATATTCAAACGTACCGTGCACTTCTGGCAGAAGCACCAAGTTTGGTACGGAGGTCGCCAAGGTGTTCACAAAAAAATTTGACCTTGTCGCCACACTGGAAAATGACCTTGGAGGAAAATAATTTATACTAATTACGTCCCTCAACAACGTACAATTGGAATGTTTCATAACTTTTGAAGTAAACAACGAAACTGCACAAATGAAACATGAAATCGCATTGATTTTGGGTGAAGAAATTCAACTTTTTGAGCTTTTCATGTTTGGAGGTCATCTTGGACTTGAAATACAATATGGCGTCCATCGTTTGGACGAATTTTCCCGCCATCGAACCAATAGGACCAAACATTCGCGTTATACAAGGATTTATACGATTTTTGGTGCGTCGAATCGATTTCTGTGATTATTTTCACGCCAGTGTGATGTCAACCATTTCAAATTCAGGATACTGGCTCCAAAAAAAGCGAGGCGAGGGAGCACAGTTTCGTCTTCAATTTCTGATTCCATCATTGGAATTTTGTCATCTGCTCCAGAGTACAGAAGCAGATCAGATCACTATTTGTGCCATCCTGGCAGAATAAACAAAGATTCGCATCAAAGCACATGCGCCTCTGTCTCCTCGATGGTGTTGGACTTGTTGATGAAGCATCAGCACGACTTTTCTTCTTTGTCCGATGCAATTTGTGTTGTTGAACTTCAGCTTACAAGTCTTGTGCCAACGAGCACATTTTTTGATGAAAGGTTCTGTGTCACTTTCAGCGAATGGGAATGAAGCCGACATATACCCGATCTGCCTGAACTCATCAACCTTCTTCAGGAAGCTCGTATAGGTTTCTGCAACCTTCTCAGGAGATGCAGCGAGCCGGCAGGACGCTTGAGTGCCTCGTGTGTTGTTGTTTTGCAAACGATACAAAGTTCCCAGTTTACTCTCCTACCGCCCTCTGCATCAGGGACCTGGAAAAAGTGAAGTCCACATTGAAACAATCCATCGATTATTCCCACCATGTCTCGAGGCGTGGGAGTCACAATCAAATTTTGTGAGTCTAATTGACTCTGGGAGGATTGTAATGATGGACAGATAATTACATGTTTTTCTACAATTGATTGAAGAAGAACATGATAATGTGCCATAGTCTGAGCAAAACTCCCAACAATAGGCCTGCTCTCCACACAGTGTATAAAGCACGCCCTCCTGAACCATGGTGTGCATCGCAACATAATTTCATACAAAACACCAGCCTGCTGAGTATGCTTCATCCATATGGGACTGATGAGGCCAAATGATTATCATCTCTGGACATAAATTAGCACTACTAAATAGCATGGGATCGACCTCACACCAGCACAGACAATGCCCAGCACAGACAGAATTATTTTGTCAAGGCTGTAAAGCAACATACTTAAGGGCTTCAGAATGTTTTCTGATGACTGAATCTGTCAGATATTACAGAGACAGCGAATGAATCTGATCGAGAATCGTTGTTGTATTTGTCGATGAAAAACCAACACAAAGTACGTCATTAGGTGCTCATTAGACTGTTCTCCCACCCCATTTCATCATTATATAATAATAACAACAGCAAATCTTACCTGTTCTGATGGATGACTCATCTTGGGATCATTTACTGTTCTGTAAACATCGAAAAAAAACGAGGATTTGGTTTGAAATTCTTGCAAAATTTACTTTCGTCCACCATTTTGTTCGAGATTCTTTCATCGCTCCAGCCTGGATTTGGATGAATAGCAGCACGACACGGCTGTTTCTCATAGGCTGCGGTCCCAATTGCTTTTACCTGAAGCAGCTGATTCCGGATTTCGTCAGTCATTACTTCCAGTGTCATTATATTGTGAAGTATTTGCTGTGTGGCATCTTTCCTGAAAGGATTCTCCTTGTTTTCAACAACAGTTAGAATTTCTTGGACGTTTCTTTCTCCGGTTTCAGTCCCATATTTGCTGAAGGAGTTGTTTACATCTTGCTGGTACTGGATTGTAACTCCACTTAGTTCTCTGAAAAGATTACGACTTGCCATCTTCTCATGGTAGATTATGTCCCACATTGCAACGTATTTCTTCTTCTTTGTGCTGCCTATTATCCCGAGGTGCCTTTCTTGGACCTATGTATCGTTTGCTCCAGCGCCATGTCTGCTCCAGTTGCTCTAAAATTCCCAGGTGTCCTCTTTATGGCAAATTTGCCCTCTTGGAATGCTATGTGGATCTCAGGTGCTGTTTGTGGGAGTTTGCGCATGTCCTCAAGATAGAGGGAACCCCACCTGATGTAGTTGGTTGAGTCAAAAGCCATGAAAATTGGAAGCAATGCTTGCATAGTCTGAAGATGTAAATCCCAATTTCCTTCCCTGTCACTTCTGATGAGGTTTTCCAAATGAGTCGTAAGTGTGATAAATGTGTCCTAATATTTGAAGGTTTCACTGCATTTTCCTGCTTCGTTTCTGAAGTCATCAAAAGCACAAAGTAGCTGCTGAGTTCAAACGTCTCCTGATTGGTCGAAATGGCGTCGATGAACTTGGTTGTTGACACCAATTAGACCTGCATGTTGTTTTCAACCCCAAAAAACAGATTCTTCACATCAGAAGAGGCGAAACAGTTAAATTGGTGAGAACTCATTACCCCCAGCCAAAGCCGTCGTGTGTACACAGGGTGTTTCAAAAAAAAAGGGGACGACTTGAGCAGCCTGACATTCTGTCGTTTGTGAAGCTACTGGAGGAAGAAAAAACATCAACAAAAATGTAAAAACATCGAGGGATGAAATCTCAAAAAAAGAAAAAAAAAATCCAAACAAGGCAATGATGACACCACATTACGATCCCACAACACGACACCACAATCCTCTTCTGGATTACCACGTCACGACATCTTTTGACATGTTACTGGTGTTGTCGGATTGTGATGGAAGAAGGTCAAAAGATATCGTGATGCTCAACCAGAAGAGGATTGTTGCATCGTATTGTGACATCACAATGCGGTGTCATTCTTCATTGTTATTCTTCTTCTTCATCCAATCTCCACTCATGGCTCGCAGACTTCCTCTCCTGTCGAAGTCAACGTGTGGCCCTTAATGGAATTCTCTCATCCCCTCTTCCGGTCCAGGTTGGAGTTCATCAAGGCAGTTTTCCGGGCCCAGTGCTTTTTCTGGTTTTCATCAATGATCTCTCAGATTCCCTGGAAAATCTTCTTTATCTCAAATGATCATACCTGTTGATATAACTATGATCGAACTGAATGACACGGCAAGCCGATGCGCAATGTGTGATCAAATGGAGAAGCACCCAAATTGGATCAACTCCTTGTGGTTCAGCGACGAAGCGCGTTTCCATTTGAATGGGGCTATAAACAATCACACTGTCTTCTGCGGTGCTGAGCCTCCTGAGGAGGTGGCCGAGACGTCTCTCTCAAGGGCACCAAGTCCACTAGTTTCTGTGCATCGAATGCCAGATGGGGTATGCTGGGACCGTATTGGTTCGAGTCCGCCAATGGTAAGACGGTGACAGTAAACGGCGAGTGGTTCCGCGAGATTCCACGCTGATCTCGCTCAACGAGGTTCTCCAAACCAACTCAGATTTGCATGCTTCATGCAGGATGGTACTCTACCGCACAATGCGGGTGAAACCATCGACTTGCTCCACCAGCTGTTTGCAAATCGTGCAATCAGTCTGGGCACAGCGCATGAGGGGACACTCCACAGCGCAGGTTTGAATCCACTGGATTTGTTTATTTTGGGGTGCTGCCAAAGTCAATTTATGGCGGCAAACCTCGAACCCTGGTTGTCCTGAAGCAGGAGGTGGAGGACTACCGTCTGGCGACCACTCCAGCCACTTGCGGATGAGTTGTGGAGAATTTCGGAGTCAGGATCGAAGCCTGCTTGAACAGAGGTGGAGCACACATTGAAAATCTCCATTACAAGCAGTGTCATGAGTGATTTGAAAATGGCACGGTGGATGCTTTCATCAAGGTGTCACTGAACTTGCTACCTTTTGTGATTTTTCTCCAATAAAACGTTCAAAGAGCCCACTTTTTTGGGGGAAACACCCTGAAAATGAAAACCGCCATTTAGTGTTGTTCATTGTGATGAAATCTTTACCTTAGTTCTGGGTCGACAGCAATGGAAATTGGACTTATCAACCTGTCCTCGATCAGAACCCGGCGTTGTGAACCGTCAAGTCTTGCCACCTCAATCCAACTCCGTACAAGATCGATCCAGAATATGTTTCCGTACAGGTGGTCGATCGCAAGTCAATTTGGAAAGGTGAGCCCTGGGCAAAACAGACAACCAGTAAGGGGCTATGTGTCAATAAATTATATTAAAAAAAATCGATTCCAAAGATGCCGA
Source organism: Eptatretus burgeri (assembly GCF_056783735.1). NCBI lineage: Eukaryota > Metazoa > Chordata > Myxini > Myxiniformes > Myxinidae > Eptatretus > Eptatretus burgeri. The sequence goes on from NW_028222117.1 coordinate 42,088, forward strand.
TTGCCCACCTTTAAGTTTGTCCCATCTTTAACTCACCTGGACTTTAGTCCGGTGAGCTTATGCGATCGAGCAGCGTCCGTAGGTAAGTCAGTCAGTGGGTGAGTGAGTCTGGAAACACTTCTGTCATCATCGCTTGAACCAAACACGCGGTTTTGATCAAACTTGGCCACAAGCTTCATATCTGATGCCGAACTGAGGTGTATTGACCGTAACAAACGGGTTGAAATCAAGCCTCAAACGGGAAAAAGAAAAAAAAATCCTGCCCTAACTGCAAGCCAGAAACATAACCTGTAACCTGTAAAAACACATCACCTGCAAACAGGTATCGCTGCAATCAGCATCGAGAACGCTTCCAATTCAACCAATCACGTGACCAGATCCTGCGCAAGAACAAAATTTCTATATTTTATGACGTCATTGGCTTTTGCTCCTGACCCAGTTGAAGTTCAGGACCCGCGGTCCTGTTGTTTTTGACAATGGCCGAGTGCAGAGGAACTTGGGGTGGAGTGTAGATCTGTCTTTGGACTAATTAGCCTTAAAGGCAGCAGTGTTATCAATTTGAATTCACTGATCCTTGAACCAAAGTTCATTTCACAGGAACCGACACATCACTCTCAAATTGTTGGGAAAAAGGAACCCTGCTCGATCTTCAATGAATATGAGGGAGAAGAAAATCGATCTCTCCCTACTCGTCCAGTCTCCAGGTGGTGTCAAAAAACACTCTGTGGTTGTCTCTCTGAAATGTAATTTTCATAAGAAGAGCAATCAGGGATGGACACGAAAACAATTCACATCAAATCTTTCATCTTCTCCAATGGCCGGATCTCGGATCACAAATTTGGATGCAGACCGGGTCACTCCACCATGGACATGCTAATTAGAATCTCCCAACAATGGATGGAGACCCTCAATGTAAGACATGAGATCAGGGCCGTCTCTCTGGACAAATGCTTTTGATACAGCCTGGAATCCTGCCTTGCTCTCCAAACTCTCTGCCTATGGCATCCAAGACCAATTCCACACATGGATTACTGACTTCCTCTACTCTCAGAGCCAATGTGTGGCTCTCAACGGAATCCTTTCATCTCCTGTCCCTTTCAAGGCTGGAGTTCCCCAAGGAAGTGTTCTGGGTCCAGTCCTCTGCCTGATCTTCATCAATGATCTCTCTGACTGGAAAAATCCTCTTCTTCTATTTGCCGATGAGTCGAACCTCTGCCATGACGTCCCTCGTCCTTCAGAGAGGAAGGCTGCAGCCTCTTCCCTCTCTTCAGACCTTGACAAAAATCACAAGCTGGTCAAACACACAGAATATGTCTTTCAATCCTGACAAATCTCACGCTCTATATCTCTTCGAAAGGACTATATGGTAACCCCAACCAACCTGTGATGTTTTCTTCCCCCATTAACCCTGCCACACCTCATGCTCTGAATTGCATGTTCATGTGTTTCCTCCACTCCTCCCTTTCACACATTCTCCTGTTCCTTCATTCCCTTGCTTGTTGCGTCCGATTGTTGCCTTTTCCCCCTTTGTGTCACCTCACTCTCCATGAGCCTCGTTTCTTGTGTCGAAAAATCAATCCGCACGTACCGGTGCGAGTCGGCGTAATAAAGATACCCTGCGAAGCTCGTCAGGCTCACAAGGTGTTGAAGACCCTCCAGCCTGAGCCGATGTGGACCACCGTCTGGTTCCGTGCACTCCAACCGTTTTGCAACTGCGCACAGAACAGAGAACAAGCTCTTTGCTCGAAATCACAATGGTGTTGTGAACAATACAGTTCGAATCCAAAATATCAGAACCATCGAGTTAAAGTGACACGCTGTGACCGCCGGAACTCCGGGAAAGCAAAAGATGAGAAAGTGAGATGTTTCGGGGGTGAAAGACGAAACGGCATCGCCCCCAACAGAGTCAGCGTGAGTATGAGTCGAAGGTGAGGAATTCCGGTCGTTGCAGGTCTTCACAGACGAGCACACGCTGCTCAGAGCCATCCGTATTCACCGTCTCGATTTTCGCACCCATGCCCGACGTCCAATCGACCCAGTCCAGGCGGCTAACATGTCGATGAGAAGGATGGGCTCGTGTTAGGACGGCGCGTCCCATGTTTGCGGTCACGTGATATAAATGGTAGTTTTCGAATGTATGCAATCACGTGACGTCCGGTGAATTCACGAGTACACCTGGACAACCATGGAAACCACCGTTCGACGACTCACAAGCAATCAAAACGCCTCCTGATTGGTCTAAATGGCGTCGATAAACTTGGTTGTTGACACCAGTTAGACCTGCATGTTGTTCCCCCCCCAAAAAAAACCAGATTCTTTGCATCAGAAGAGGCGAAACGGTGTAATTGGTGAGAACTCATTACCCCAGGCAAAGCCGTCGTGTGTACACAGGGTATTTCAAAAAAAAAGTGGACGAGTTGAGCAGTCTGACATTCTGTCGTTTGTGAAGCTTCGAGAAGAAGAAAACACATCAACAAAAATGTAAAAACATCGAGGGATGAAATCTCACAAAAAAAAACAACTAAACAAGGTAATGATGACACCACATTACGATGCAACAACACGACACCACAATCCTCTTCTGGATTACCACGTCACGACATCTTTTGACATGTCACTCGTGATGTCGGATTGTGATGGAACATGGACAAAAGATATCGTGATGCTCAACCAGAAGAGGATTGTTGTGTCGTATTGTGACATCACAATGCGGTGTCATTCTTCAATGTTATTCTTCTTCTTCCACATCCAATCTCCACTCACGGCTCGCAGACTTCCTCTCCTGTCGCAGTCAACGTGTGGCCCTTAATGGAATTCTCTCATCCCCTTTTCCGGTCCAAGTTGGAGTTCAACAAGGCAGACTTCCGGGCCCGGTGCTTTTTCTGGTTTTCATCAATGATCTCTCAGATTCCCTGGAAAATCCTCTTTATCTCAACTGATCATACCTGTTGATATAACTATGACCTAACTGAATGACACGGCAAGCCGATGCGCAATGTGTGATCAAATGGAGAAGCACCCAAATTGGATCAACTCCTTGTGGTTCAGCGACGAAGCGCGTTTCCATTTGAATGGGGCTATAAAGAATTACACCATCTTCTGTGGTGCTGAGCCTCCTGAGGAGGTGGCCGAGACGTCTCTCTCAAGGGCACCAAGTCCACTAGCTTCTGTGCATCGAATGCCAGATGGGGTATGCTGGGACCGTATTGGTTCGAGTACGCCAATGGTAAAACGGTGACAGTAAACGGTGAGTGGTACCGCTCAACTACGGTCTCCAAACCAACTCAGACTTGCATGCTTCATGCAGGATGGTGCCCGACCGCACAGTGCAGGTGAAACCATCGACTTGCTCCACCAGCTGTTTGCAAATCGTGTCATCAGTCTGGGCACAGAGCATGAGGGGACACCCCACAGCCCAGGTTTGAATCCACTAGATTTGTTTATTTTGGGGTGCTGCCAAAGTCAAGTTTATGGCGGCAAACCTCAAACCCTGGCTGTCCTGAAGAAGGAGGTGGAGCACTACCGTTTGGCTACCACTGCAGGCACTTGTGGACGAGTTGTGGAGAATTTCGGAGTCAGGATCGAAGCCTGCTTGAACAGAGGTGGAGCACACATTGAAAATCTCCATTACGAGCAGTGTCATGAGTGATTTGAAAATGGCACGGTGTATGCTTTCCATCAACGTGTCACTGAACTTGCTACCTTTTGTGATTTTTCTCCAACAAAATGTTCAAAGAGCCCACTTTTTTGCGGGAAACACTCTGAAAATGAAAACCGCCATTAAGTGTTGTTCATTGTGATGAAATATTTACCTTAGTAATCTTTACCTTTACGGACATTCCATCCTTGGTGATATTTTAATGACATTCTTCAAAATGAGTGCTACTTTATATATCTATCTGGTTTTATCAACATCCGGAACGATCGGCACATCATCGCGATTCGGCAAGTCCTGGGTGACATCAGAGGCTTCAGTCGGAGTAAGATCATTCTCAGCTTCATTCTTCAGTCGGAGTCAGATCATTCTCAGCTTCATTCTTCAGTCGGAGTCAGATCATTCTCAGCTTCATTCTTCAGTCGTAGTCGAATCGTAGCATTCTTCAAAGCTGTCACCAGACTGGAAGCATTCAGCAGACTGTCTCCTGGTTGCATGAACAGTGCAGGGTGTGTGCTATTTTGGATGCTGACATCGTCATTGGTGGTGTGGTCAGTTAGTCAGGATATTCAAACTTCCCGTGAACTTCTGGCAGAAGCACCAAGTTTGGCACAGAGGTCGCCAAGGTGTTAACAAAAAAAAATTGACCTGGGAGCCACACTGTAAAATGACCTTGGAGGGCAATAATTTATCCTAATTAGGTCCCTCAACGACCTAAAATTGGATTGTTTCATTACTTTTGAAGTAAACAACGAAACTGCACAAATGAAACATGAACTCACATTGATCTTGGGTGAAGAAATTCAACTTTTTGAGCTTTTCATGTTTGGTGGTCATTTTTTCCTTGAAATACAATATGGCGTCCATGGTTTGGACTAATTTTCCCACCAACGAACCAATAAGACCAAATATTCGCGAAATTTTGGGGTGTAGAATCGATTTCTGTGATTATTTTCACGCCAGTGTGACGTCTCAACCATTTCAAATTCAGGATACTGTCTCAAAAAAAGCGAGGCGAGCGAGCAGAGTTTCGTCTTCAAGTTCTGTTGCCATCAGTCGAATTTTGTCATCTGCTCCAGAGTACAGTTCATCACAGAGATGGGGAGCGCATTCAGCCTCACCTCTGGAACATTCAACTCTGTTCTTATCAATTATTTCAAGATTTCGTATGTTTCAGCTTTGCCTGCTAGGTGTACTCCAGAGTCCTCGTGTCCCTCTCGAACACTACCGTGACGTCCAGAATGATGGGAGGATTGTCTGGTTTTGTGAGGAACAAATCTGGTGTGTACCATTCCCCTTCTTTTCCAACAAATATTTTCTCTGAGGTGGTCGTCCATTCCTTGTTCCGAGCCAGCGTCTCCACCTCTCCCTCACATCGTCTGCAAAGCAGATCAGCCCCGACCCTCCCCCTGGCCAGCGCCAACCTGGTTGGATGCATGTTCGAGTGGAGCTGGAGATCCACGATCTTATAGTGTATTCACCGCTCTGGCTTACACATTTCTCACCCTGCTCAACCGCACCTCCAGCATATGGTGGATGCCCTCACGGCAGACGATGCAGGATGTGCTGATTGTTATGCCCAGATATCGGAGTTGTTGACCCGGTTGTAGCACCCCAGTGTTCTTGTCCCCAAATACCTTGGCGGCACATTTGTTGTTGTCCGGGGTTCCCTCTCTGGTGTGCTCAAGTTAAACTCCCTTCATCTTACCCAGGTTGAGGCAGAGCCCAATGCCACGACAGAAACGCTCGAGCATGGACAGGCTCTTCTGCATACCTTGCCAGGTGGAGCTGACCAGAGTCAGATAGTCAGCATATGTCAAACCACACACCCTCACAGGACGCACCCAGTCTTCATCGTCCAGGTCTGTGTCTGCGTCTACTTCGGCCACATAGGCTGTACCCCTTCCTTCTCCACGTTTGGGTCTTCCCTTTTGCTCGCGTTGAACCAGACCCTGCCTTTCTGGGTCTCTGCCACCACAAACTCCAGTGATGTCCTCAACTCTGTGTTCTCTGCCTCTGAGAGCCTGCAGCTGTACGGCGGTCTATCCTCTTCCAGTTCACATATCAAATGATTGAGCGCCATGTTAAATAAGAGAGAGTGGGGGAAGGGGAGGGGGTGACAGAGAACCTCCCTGCTTAACCACCATGTACAGTTTGATTTCTGCTTCATTTCCCCGACTTTAGCAAGGGTGGTCCTGGCTTCGACGAAGCTACTGGCAATCAGGTAAGTTTGGTGACTTCCCTTTTACACAACAACATTCTGTTATACACAAAAAACGAAGGCCGGGTCGAAGTGTGCACCACAACCCCTGCACTGCACATGACGGAGGTTGCTTCACACACCACATGGCCAATCTTCTCCCCCTCCAAACCATCTATCTGGCTCGTCAAGTGGAAGGTCTCTTACTTGGGCAGAGCGACATGTTACGGTGGCCGGAGTTCAAATCCTGCCACCAATCTCCTCGGAACGGCTGTCAGTTAATGTCAGCTTACCCAACGACAGAAGGACATCCGTGGACATAGTTGGGCCTGTCAGGTATGGACTACCATTGGCTCACCAGGTGCTACTCCAACCTTTGATCGGTTTTGTTTTTAGTTCTGCTGGGTGTCCATATAATTTTTAATCCTCCTGGCCTTCTTGTTCCTGATCATGCTGTTTGTATTCCTGCCGCAGCCTTTCCCAAACGCCAGGTCCACGGCCATCCGTCTCATTTTGAACCCAGCCATAATCCAGCTGTCGTAATTTAGTAGCAAGCTGAAACTTTGCATGCTAACTCGACTACTCGTGTAGTTTTTTGTGTGCAAAGCTCAAAGCTGTGAGTATTTTAATTTCAAAATGGCCTCCTACCATGGATATGCACAAAACATGATTTTAAGACACCAAAAATGGACACTTTTTCCCTGATATCTCCAAACCGAACAGCAGCCACAATCATTAATGGATGCTTTATGAGTTCACAAACAGGAGAGCATGTTGATTTTGGAACATTACAGCACTTTATATGAAAATGCTAAAATAAATGTTCAGCGTAAATATAAAAAATAACAGCTATAACATCAACTAACACCGATATATTGTAATAAAATGAATGCAGGACACGTTTCAATTGAAACAATTTATCAAAATTATTTTAAAAACAACAACAAAAAAATTTTGAAAAACCCAAACCCGAACCCAAACAGTTAATTGATCCAAACAGCCCCAAACAATCCCAACCCGAACCGTAAGCCAAACAAACACCTCAAAACCTGAACACACAAAAAACAGGGAAAAAATCACTTTTTGAAAACCCTCCAAATGTGATAAAAATTATCAAGTGTGGATCCTGCCTCGGTGTGCACCATCGGTTTTCTTCCATCAATTCATCAGAATACAAAATTATTTTAAAATACAAACACCATTTCCAAAAAATGTTCAAACAACAATCTATCTATAATTCCAGCAATCTCTGTCTGTCTGTATGTGTGTCTGTATGCGACCGCAGTTTCTTGACGACCGCCGGTTCGATCGGATTGAATCTTGCGAGGAATATTGCCGGGGACCCGCGGATGTGCCTTTTCAAGGTTTGATATCAATCGGACGAACGGTTCCCAAGTTACGGCCATTTTTCTGTCGACCAATGACAAGCAAGACACGGTGCTTTGACGTCAAGAATGACGTCACAATTAATATTTATTTATTTGCACGATTGACGGTCCGATCTGATTGAAACTTGTCAGGAATATTGCTGGGGACCCGCGGATGTGCCTTTTCAAGGTTTGATATTAATCGGATGAGCGGTTCCCAAGTTACGGCCATTTATCTGTCAACCAATGACAGGACACGGTGCTATGACGTCACAATTAATGGTTTTTGTTTTGTTTATTTGCACGATTGACGTCACAATTCTTCTTCGTTTGGTATGACGTCACAATCGACGCTGGGGACTTTAGTATGTGCCTTTTCAAGGTTTGATATTAATCGGACAAGCGGTTCCCAAGTTACGGCCATTTATCTGTCAACCAATGACAAGACACGGTGCTATGACATCACGGATGACGTCACAATCGACGCTGGGGAACTCAGTCTGTGCCTTTTCAAGGTTTGATGTTAATCGGACAAGCGGTTCCCAAGTTACGGCCATTTATCTGTCAACCAATGACAAGACACGGTGCTATGACGTCACGAATGACGTTACAATTAATGGGTTTTTTGCACGATTGATGTCACAATTCTTCTTCTTCTTCGTTTGCTATGACATCACAATTGACGCTGGGGACAATTGACGCTGGGAAAAATGTGCCTTTTCAAGGTTTGATATCGTTCTTCATCCGTTTCAGCTGTTTCCCAACGTTTGAAAGCTGTGTTTTCCCAAGGTTTGAATTAATTGTTCAAATTATTCATTCATCCCAAGGTTTGGGGGGGGAGAGAGAAGGGACGAGAGAGAGGGGGCGTCACAATTCGAGAGAGGAGGGGGCGAGGGAGGAGAGAGGAGAGAGGAGGGGTGAGACTCGGGGGGAGAGAGGGGATGAGAGATGGGGGGGAGAGAGAGGGGGGCATCACAATTCTTCTTCTCAGTTTGATTTGACGTCACAATTGACGCTGGGGACCTGAGTATGTTTCCCAGGTGTTTCCTAAGTTATGGTCATTTATGACACGGTTGGTCCGATCTAATTGAAATAATGCCCCAATCCAGTCGTCGTTTACGAGAGTGAAGGAACGAAGCTGCGCCTACGCGCCCGCACCTACGGGCACGCACCTACGGGACCGCACTTACCGGCATGCACTTGTATTAAATGATTCTATATTGAGTTTTACATATATATATATATATATATATATATATATATATGTATGTGTATATATATAGTTGCGGAAATGGCCCTTAGTATGCTATTAAATATAGGATTTGCCCAGACCCCCATGAAATGCATGTTTAGCCAGAATTGTTCAGTAAATGGACGTTGCATGTGTGGCGGGAGGTGGAGACTGTTTATTGTTCGCACGGTGGTGGTGTACCGAGAGCTTCTTCTTCTTCCTTCCCCTCTCTGGACGAGGCCCCACCCAGTCGGCTGAGAGGGAGTGGCCTAGAGAAGGAAGTGAAACTGAGGGGAGGAGTCAGTGGGCTTCGAGGCGAGCGAACGAAGGAAAGGCAGGGTGGATCTGCGACGAGAGCGCCGAAGTGTGGTGCGATCGGCAGTAGGAGGAACTAAACCTGAGGGTCGGGTCTGCCATCTGCCGAGGGAGTAACTGAGCCTGAGTGTTGAGTGAAGACCTCTGCTGTGTAGAAACGACTAGTAGGAGGCTGCAATCTGCATCGAATAAGGAAAGGCAGTGTTGAATCTGCCGGGAGAGAAGCTGAACCTGAGCACGACGAGTCTGCGATCGGCAGTGGTGAAACTGAGCGCCGAGGTGGGGCGCGATCGGCTTTCGTGAGGAGACATCGACAAGTTCATACGGAGTCCAGTGACGGAGTCTCTGACTGTCCCGACTCACCTCACGGCTCGACGACGTCTTGGAATCCCATGGACCCAGCCTGTGGAGCCCAAAACACCTCGATTTGGCATTGTCTGGTGAACAGGCCAGGCCTGGACTTGTATGCTGGACCTTGTGAGAAACCAGCTGAGACCCGTCATCGATCTGACGGTCTTGTGCCGTCGACATTGCGCGGGGTCAGAACGTGCTGAGGAAGGCGTGCGCAAGCGGTGCCTTGAGAAGAAAGAGTGCGGTGCCGCCATCTTGCCACGTGTCGTGTTCGAGCTGGGTGCTCGAATCCATTGAAATCGGCTTGTCACGAGCCGCATTCGGGCTTTTGACACTTTCCTCTCGTCCATGAAACATCACCAAGTACTCTGTCTTGTCTGCATGCTGTCCATGTCTTGTCTGCATGTCGTTTAAGGCTTATCTCGTTAGAGTCCCCATCGAAACCCATAATCCGTAGCTCCCTAGTTAAGAACGGGTTCATTTATATAACATTGTCATTGTCATTATTATAACAATTATAACATTGTCGTGAATGCTTTGCTTCTGTCGTATTCCCCGATGTCCCCAATAAATCTGGCTGATTCGTATGAAGTTGCCGCTTTGAATCAATTCGTGCCGCGCCGAGGAATGATCGATCCACTCAATTTGGATATAAAAACGAAAATGGTTACAGACTGGCAGAATTCGCTCGGTATCTGACAAAACCAGTCTGTAACCAGGGTCTATTTCCCCAGCTGGTAAGGTCCAGGGGTACGTTGGTATCGCCATTCGAGACGCGTGACTCGAGGCCAGTGCCGAACCAGCCGGCGTTATAACCCCGGAGACGGCGGTGGTTAGGGTGGCGCCGAATCTGTAACATTTGGCTGTCGAGACTTGGGTGCGAAAACCCAAACTGGTTACGGACAGTGATTGACGCCATCGTCCGAATCCCACCACCGCTGAATCCTCAACAATATTGTTGCGGGGCCGGGTATCGGTGGCGAGCACGACCACTGGAGGGAGCAGTAGAATCGGCTCCACCGAACACACCGGAATTGAGGTCGAGCCTTTTGGATAAGTCCGAAAAGCACGGGTCCCTTACTGGACCATGAATCGCCAATAATTTGTCCGCGTGGGGTTGGGTCAATTGCCGAACTTCAATATACCTAAGTACCCACACGGGCAAAGCTACTGGGGAATTCACACCCTCGACGGACCTCGAGCGGAACGAGCCGTTACCGTGCCCAAACCATGTTTAACCCGAGCGGAGGTTACCAAGGCCCGCCGGTCCAAAGTAACAATTTACAGCCTCGCTATTTCTCAAATCCGCACCATGCTAAGCCAATGAAAGAAACACAGAAACCAGCTGGAACATTTAACAAAAGGAATATTTGTTTTTTAAAGAATAATCGGGAGGGGAACACAGAGCAGAGTTATCACGAATAAAATGCAATGTACAATTAAAACAACACTCAAACAGCTCTAATTAACAGACGGGGCCCACTGACACACACACACACACACACACACACACACACACACACACACACACACACACACACACACACACACACACACACACACACACACACACACACACACACACACACACACACACGAAATGGACCCGTGGGTCTTTTCTCGGTCGAGCCGGGTACCTCTCCGCCTCGTGCGGTTTCACCGACTCTAACCCATAACCCGAAGTCCACGGCCCACGAACGGGACCAAGCCACACTCGCCACTGTCTCAGACCGCTCCAGCCACAACCACGACCGTCTGCAGAACGCAATAGCCACGATCCTTCTCTGCCCAACTCTCCTCCAGACAACCACTCTACCCTTCTTTTTAGGAGGGAGGGGCTTCTTCTCCCTGCCACTCGCCTCCTGATTGGACGGTGGGTTGTCAGGCGACTCGTGGCGGCCTCCCAATTGTCTGGGGCTCGCATGTGGTGCTCGCCCTCCGCTCATTGGCTGGGGTGTCGTGGGAAAGTCGTCCTTTGTGCGTGATTGGACAAGGGGTGGAGTCGGAGCTGAGGAGATGGAAATCTCCACCCACGTACGTGGTTGAACGCACGTGGGCAATGGCGTCGGTGCTGTTATTGTTGTTGGTGATGTAGAGGATGTAAAAACCTGACGATACAATAATTTGTAGCGCACACATGTAATTCCCATTCGACAATGGGGGGATTCTAACTGTAAACACATACTTATCGAAATAACTAAGCTTCAGGACTGCTCTCTGTCTGTGTGCAATATGGTTGCCAGATCCGTAACAATATACATGTTTATTGTTGTGGGCCAGTGGGGTCGGGTGAGAAGGTGGGGGCGTTATAACCCCGGCGTTATAACCGACCCAGCTCTCTCCATGTATACCAGACTCCCCAGAATTGTCGGCCGTCGCTCACGGATAATTCCGTGACGCGGCAGGTCGCTTAACCGACCGTGGATGCCAATAACTCAACCGCGTGACCCAGGATCCTCCCGCCAATGGAATCAGGTTACCTAATTAACCACGCGGTTTAACCACCGGGGAACCATGCCCTCGGTACGCCTTGTCCGAACCGGATCACTCTACCGAATCGAATCACCTTTCCGGATCGGATGCAGCCGAGCGACACTGCCAAGGACGTACCAGCTGGAAGGAACGGACCGTTGGGAATAAAGACCCGGCTAAACCTGGATTCGAACCATGCTGGACCAATGCAGGAAAAGACAAAGGCGAGCTGGGAACATTTCTACAACAATTATTTATTTGCAGCCAGTGAAGAAAAGCATGTGGCACAGCAAAGGTTTATTGGGTATGTAACGCAGCGAAAGAGGAGAGGGGTGCGACAATTATTCAAGCAACTTACGAAGCAGGCACAGTGCAGACTTGATGTGAGATTATTAACAGTAGCAACAATAAAAGATCTACAGGCTTACTTAACAGACAGGCACCAGCACACTCAGACACACACACAGAAAAAGAAACCACAATGAAGGAAAGAACTTTTGCAGCCAGGGAGGGAGGGGGTTGAGGTTATAGTTCTCGGTACCTGGGTGTTTCGGGGGGAGGGATGCTCCGTGGTGCGGCACCCGACAATAGCCACGTCGCCCTGGCCAGAGCCGCACGTGTGGAGATCGTGTTCCGAACAGGAGGAGCTTGAATGGAGAAGGGAGGAGTCCATAATGCGAGGGTGGACCAGTAGGCGGGACCAGGCAGGAGGCTTGGTCGAAAAGTAGGAAGCGAGGTCGTGTGGGCGGAAACGTGGAACAGAAGGCGGGCCGTCGAGGCGAGACGTGGGCGGAGTCGAGGACAGGAGCACGAGCTAATTCTACAATTCTCAACACACTTCACTACTCCTTCAATTCCTCAATTCCTTCCTTTTCACGGAAGATTTCTCCATGCTTTTCGAGCCCGAGGTTCGGGGAAGGCCATGCTGAATCCGACGTCATCGTTCGAGTCGGGCATTCCGACTGGCTCTGACTCCTCACGTGGTCCGCCTTCCTGGGCCAGGCTTCGGTCAGATGCCGGTACTCTCCGCCCACCTGGGTGCAAAGTGTACGTGACTCACTGCCCACGTCTGGTTTGGAGTAGACGGTGGAATCTAGAATATCGCTTGTCCAGCCCAAAGTGCACGTCGGGATTTTGGCTCAGGAGTGATCGTTGAGGAGGATACCGTGGGTCGTCAGGCTATGGTAAGCGAGACGAGGGGTGCAAGCGAGGCAGAAGGCACCATGGGAAAGAAAAGGTGGGAATGAAATAAAAGGGAAAAATGATTTAATATCCGAACTACAGCCCATCGCAACGCACTCCCAACTGTCCCGCTCGGCAAAAGGTCGGGATCTAACTATGTGGAGATATTGTACATTTCCCAAGCTGAAGACAACCACTCTTGGCAGAATTACTTTTTAACAGGCCAGTCGAAAAGTACATTTTAAAAGCCACTTCATTTTATTTGGTTATAAAATGTTCTCACCAGCTGTGGATGCTGGGCTGTGTTAACAGTTAGTCTCTTGCTACCCACACAGCTGAACATCTGGCTTTCTCATTTACTCTTGTCAAAACATTCCTTGAGTGCTGCACCATGGGCGACCAGGTGGTAAATCAATACTGCTTGACACAGCCACACAGCTGTTTCCACTTTCTCTTGAACAGAACAAAGTGTGGAATACTGTGAGAATAATCTTCCTGTCACCCTTGGTTTTCTTAGCCGAACAATGACCAGAAACAGACCTTCCTGTTAATGGAAGAAAAATACTTTGTCAGCCCAAAGGGAGGAAACAGCACCAGGCTTTTTCACCTCAAAAGAAATTGATCTCTGGGAATGGAATCTCTCAATAGAAATGAGTGATGGGAGCTGGGTGAATCATGTAAACAGATGGTCCCACAAGGGGCAGGGCAAATTGTATATAAGGCAAGCCAAAATGCTAAGCTCACCAGTTAGATTGAGCTGGACTACTGTGGGTATTCTCTCTCTCTCTCTCTCTCTCTCTCTCTCTCTCTCTCTCTCTCTCTCTCTCTCTCTCTCTCTCTCTCTCTCTCTCTCTCTCTCTCTCTCTCTCTCTCTCTCTCTCTCTCTCTCCCTCTCTATGTATACATGTTTGATGTGAATAAAGCTCTTCTCTACCAAGACCAGTGTGGACAGCGCTCGATCTCAATCAGCACGGACACCCTGATCTCAACATTTGGCGTAGTCGGCAGGATAAGCAGACCGAGGAGAAAAGCGAACTGTCCTGGTGAGACAAAAGAGGAGAGAGCCGGCCGGCTTAAGATAAGGTAAGAAGAACTGCCTCTTTTCTCGCACTAGGGCATACAAGTTCGCTGCTCTTTGTGATCGGTCCTTATCTTAAAAGAACAAGGGGAGAAGGAGTTTTTGAACAAATCAAAAGGGGGTACCCGGGAAGGTTAGGGTCCATTGGGAGGTTGAGGGAAACCCAGTAAGGGGCAACCCAAGAACACCTCAAGGACAGGGTCCAAACGGGAGATTGAGGGAAGGGAAAGGGTGTGAAAGCTCCTGACCCAACCCAAGGTATTCCATTGGGAGATTGAGGGCACGGAAGGTTGTGCCAGGGAGTGTGAGGGTCCGTGGGAAGGTGTGAAAGACGCCCGACCCAGCCCAAGAACACCCCCAGGCGAAAAATACTGACCGGCCCAAGAATACTCCAAGGAAGGACAGGGAAAAGTGTAAGAATCAAACTGTAAAACCAGAAAGTTGGATAAGATGCCCCACCCCCTGTATACAGCCATGGGGTTAATGTACGAAATTATGAACCGAGGTCATGTGATCAATTGTAATTATGATACGAATGATTATATAAAAGTACCCATATGCAGTCCTAAGATGAAATTCGTTAAGATAGGCATATGTGAATAAACCCGAACCAGACTTGAAGCTTGTAAGATGTGTGAGGAAGAAGCATGACAAATAAATAATGCTGGAAAAAAGTAACAAATAAAGTGTTAAGATGAAAAGAACAAGTTGAGAAAACACAGGCCCCACCCGTGCAACAGCAGTGCAAGGGCGGCACAGTCAAGGGAGAATACCAGGTAACCCACCTGAGGGTTTAGTTAATCCGTCGAGGTTGTGTCCAAACCTGGAAGGTATGATGTCGCTGGCCACGACTTCTGCCTTCCCGGTGAGGAGGTGGCCCGAAAAACGCAGGCGGCAGGGAACGTCCCAGTGCAGCCAACTCAAAATCGGTATACTATCCATCGAAAGAACATGAATTGAGATTAGTATGGGACAGAATTTGGGAATGTCAAGCGAACTGCAGAGAAAGCCAGGCTGCCCGTGAAAACGGAAAGGTGGGAGGGAATGGATGCCCCACTGTGAAGTGAAGGAATGTGTGCGCTTTGTCCGAAGGGTAAAGGGTGGGGGTCGTGTACCTCTTTGAGAGTTTTATTTGAAGACAAAATGCTTTGACATAGGGAAAATCTTAGTGGGAAAGATAAAACGACTCGAAGCCTGGTCAACCGGAAAATCTGTGGCAGGTGTGCCGAAGATAGCCTTGATTGTGATGAGAAGTACGAGCATAAACGGGAGTTTAAAAAGACGCATAAGCTACCGTTAAAAAAGTACTGAAAATGTTACTGATAAAAACTATCCCCCCTCCACAGGGAGTATGGGGAGAGAGGAGGTGCGGAAATGATTGTGATCTCTCAGTCCAGGAATACATACAAGACGAATTAAATTGAGAATTATTTAATCGCGGTTGGAAATAAAAAGTAATTTGATGCGAGGTGTTCATACGGAATCAATTAGTTCTGAAAGGTGTCTGAATTAATTTGTGTACGTTTTAGTGTATGTGAGAGTGTGCATGTTGAACACACACGCAGCTGTATTCAAGCGTGAGAGAAATTGAAATGATGTGGGTGAGATTTGCTTGCGAGTCGGGCTGTGTGTGAGTACGTGCGTGTCGAAGGCGTACGCAGTTGTATTTGTGGTTGAATGCATGAGCTAAGCTGTTGTATGAGATTTGGTTGATAAGGGGGAAAAACGGGTGGGGGCAGATCGTCTTTGAAATACTCGACAAACTGGTTTGGAAGAAATATATATATATATATATATATATATATATATATATATATATATATATATATATATATATATATATATATATATATTTCTTGTAAAACTGAATTTGTAAGGAAACAAGTCTGAAGACGACGATGGTTCGCGAGCGGTATTTGACGATGTAGATTGTTTCAGAAGTCAAGGATGAGACAATGTGATAATGTTTGACCAAGTTATAAAAATTATCAACATGATGTGGTACGAGTGACAGGTTATGAGCTGCAAAATGTCGAAAACCCGGTTTCGTTCAACAACTTAAAAAATTTGACCTTTGCATAACCTTTGAAGGTCACAAAACAATGTTGTGGACATTAAAATAAGGAAACAGGATACGTGCTATAGCTTATTGGAGTTAGTTTGTCGAAGAAGGTCGAAAACCTGGTTCGATTCCCACAACTTTGAAAATTTTACCTTTGTGAACTTTAAAGGTCAAAGGTCAAGGATTATGACCTTTGGTGCAAAACTTCCTCTGGAACATTCCAGGAACAATATAACGTCATCTCGGCTATATGGCATTTCACACTCCTCGGATTATCCATACTTTGATGAAATCAGCGTAAAAACAAACTTGAAGGGGGCTCCACGGGTAAGGTGTTCGAGATAGAGCAAAATGGTTTCAAGACTTTAGGTGGGGAATGACCTCAAGATTATGCATAAAAAATATTGTCATCCCAGCTCTCAAAGTTTGGGCGGTCGTCTGATTTTTATGTCAAAATTCGAAATTTTCTAAGTTCATGACCTTGTGACCTTGACCTTGGGACTAAAATGAAAAATCGAGCTCTGTGGGGCTATCCAGGGGCCATTGGGCTCACCAAATACCGAAACTCTTGCCAGATTCGACAACCCCCTCGGAGAAGATGGATTTTTATGTCAAAATCGCAATTTTCTAAGTTTGTGACCTTGTGACCTTGACCTTGGGACGAAAATGAAAAATCGAGCTCCGTGGGGCTATGCAGGGGCCATTGGGCTAACCAAATACCAAAACCCCTGCCAGATTCGACAAACCCCCGAGGAGAAGATGCAAATGGAAATTGGCAACCCCCTAAAAACACAATTCGCAATTTTCTAAGTTCATGACCTTGTGAGCTTGACCTTGGGACGAAAATGAAAAATCGAGCTCCGTGGGGCTATGCAGGTGCCATTGTGCTAACCAAATACCGAAACCCCTGTCAGATTCGACAAACCCCCTCGGAGAAGATGCAAATTGAAATCGGCTACCACCTAAAAACATTTTTTGGGCGTGGCTCCGCCCATAATGGGCGCACCCCGCCCATTCTCAGGAAAACACAACTCGATCATGATATAAACCTCCCACCAAAATTTTATCAGGATCGGATCAAGATCCACGGAGCTGTGCTCGGGACAGACAGACAGACATACAGACATACAGACAGACAGACAGACACACAATAATAACGAATATAGTGGTCACTTATATTTTTCGTGAAAATATTTTTTCGTGAACCAATTAGCATTTGTTGGAGAAAAAGGGTTGATGTGAAGCTGAAAATAGTTGTTTGATTTTTGTCTGTTGATCGCAAAGTGCACTGTGATGGACATGTTAAGAATGACAATTATTTTAGCAAATGGGGGAGGGACCACCTGGTGGGGGGAAGCACGAAGCACGAGCGGAGTTGACGTCTGGGCCGTGCTGGGTCGGCCGTGTCGAGGGTACTGTGTAAATTTGCGACGCCGTTCGCCCTGGCCCTACAAATTTACAAGTACAGTCATGCGCCGCTTAACGACGTTCCGGGCAACGACGGATCGAAGATACGATGGATCTGCCAGCTCTGAAAAAAAAAAAAATGTAGCTGAAAAATTCCTATCACCGAGTGATGTCGCCGACGTAGCGCTGCCAGTCGTATAAAAAGCATGTACAATTTTGTACACTGTACAGTACACAATACCTCATAATGATAATAAACGACAGTGTGGCCCCGTTATAATGCGATCGTTGAGGTCCATAAAATGTCATCGCGAAAAAAACAGGATCGTGCTAAATCGGAATTCAAGGAAATCGGCTTTCAA
Source organism: Eptatretus burgeri (assembly GCF_056783735.1). Taxonomy (NCBI): domain Eukaryota; kingdom Metazoa; phylum Chordata; class Myxini; order Myxiniformes; family Myxinidae; genus Eptatretus; species Eptatretus burgeri. The sequence continues at coordinate 59,770 of NW_028222117.1, forward strand.
ACTGAACCAATGTTTCCACGTTTACCTTCTAGCAAGTAAATTACCTTTGGATTGAAGAATTCCGCGAATATATCGTTGTTGTTCGTCAATTAAAACACCAATTTGTTTTCAGTGAAGCTTTTTATGTTGTTAAAACATTCGCACTGTTCCGAAAATATATATCACAATTGACAGGTGCTCATTTCTTCATTTGTAAATTATAACATCGATGCAATGATTACGCATTTTTAAAATCCAAATGCTAATTATTCACTTTTCTTTAATCGATGTGAGAGGAGATTGTAAGCTGCTGCTAACAACACCGATGGCCGTCATGAACAGCACAAAGGTAAAACTAATGCGTCTTCCGTCTCTCTTGGATGTGTGTTAAAATTGCTGACAGTATTCAGGACAGTAACATGATGTACAGGTTTGTATCCGAGGAGCAATAGGCTATACCATATAGCCAAGGCGTCTAGTTTTGTGTAAGTACTATGTTCGAAAACGAAAAAAAAATGATGTTCGCACAATGACGACGTCGCTTAACGACGCGTTTCTCAGAACGTAACCCCGTCGTTAAGTGGCGCATGACTGTGCATGTGTGCAAATAGAGTGGGACGAATTTGCATACATAATATATAGATGCTATATCACTACATTAACGTGCGTTCGGCCCCTTGAAAGAAACGTGTACTGTTGATTGTGTTTTCTGTCAACGTTTGCTGCAGTTAATGGACGTTAAAGGTCCCAAGGTGTCTTTCACAAAGGCAAGACCATCACAAATGTGCTGGACCCTGAACAATGGCTCGGTTTCTCACCATTGAACTGTTTCATGCCCCGACAGGATCGTACTTCATTAAAAAAAATTCTGTTTTTTGGTGTGATACCAGCGAGTACACCGCCATTCGGAGAGAAACATAAAGCCGGTCGTGGTGTCTGCAAATCGGCCGTGGGGATTCATGATCCCAATATTTTGTTATTCCCTGTTTTTTTCCCTGTTTGGCATTCACGGGGCCATCAAGCTGCCTCGTTCGCACTCGGACGTCCAGTCTGGTTTACGAGCATTTAAGTTCTCACGATATCCTTTGGAGATCGTTGGCAAGTTAGTTCAAGCTCTCTCGGGTGAGAGGTGGAGCGGTGGTCCGAGCAAGAGGTCGTGTCACATGGGAGTCTTCATATTACTATTCTATGAACGGCCCGTATGGTATAGCGGGAGAGCCTGGAGGTATGGACGCTGACCTTTGAGCTGTGTTGCCTCGGTTCGAATTTCAGCGCAGATCTAAACTGCCACCCTGGTGTTTCACATGCACGGCGAGGTCTGCTAACATCGGTTCGTGGACATTAAAGATCCCACGATGCCTTTCGCGAAGAGTCGGCAAGTTATCGCCGGCACCCTGAACATTCATGATGGGCATAAGTCAGGACCGGAGTCGTCATTCGTGTGCAGCACGTGGCGACAGATTAGTATCAATCGTCGCAAGGACGTGGCAGTGCCACTGATGCAGTGTCCCTCGATCAGTACACGCACTGGAATTGGTGCCCATCTCGCCGACCTGGGAGGAATGACAGGCTGAGTCAACCCCAGGAACCAGGGATACCGAGAGTCAGGAATCGCCAAGAGCCACAACCAACAGACGGCGTGCTCTGACGGTTTGAATGAGGAAATGCAAATCGTGCAAGTGTTTTGGGATTGAGTTTAGGGTCGCGGCTGCTGGTGTTTGGATTGGTGGGGAGGGGATTGGCTTGGAGGTGTGTGAGGAGCCACAACCAGCTGGCATAAACTGTCACGCCGTTCATTCTATAGGCAGCCCAAGCCGCCACCCCCTAACCTCTGAGCTAACACCAGGCGACGAGTTCTCCTGTACGAGTTTACTTTAGGCTCATGGAAAAGATAATTGAGAATTTGCCAGATTTTAAAAACAATTACCATGACATGTTTGAATGAAGAATGAGTTAAAATCGCAACTGTGGCTGGGGACATAATTACATACACAACTCAGCCGGGCACAGACGAAAATATTTTATGAGGGTTTCAAGCCAACTGGCTGGAAAGCCCTATTGTTTCGTTAGTATTATTATTAGGGGACCCAGTGTAATGGACTGGGTAACCTAATGTTTTTTCTTCTGTTTATTGATTATTGATTATTTATTATTTTTCCACCGGCAATTTGTGGGTTCTTTCGTTTTAAAAATCATTTTCTCAGGAACGGTAAGTCCGATCGACATGAAATTTTCACCATGGTATGTATCTTTTTGAAAGCATACTTAATTGATAATTATGACGTCGTAGGTCACGTGGTATGGCCGCCATATTGGATTTTCTCCAAAACCTAAAAACATCTTCTCCAGAACGGATAACCCGACAGCCTCAAACTTTTGCACACATTTGCGATGTTCCATGGGAATGTTAAGTTGTCAATTTGGTCAAAATCATTACATAATTTATATAATTAAAATGATGCAGATTAGTCTCATTAAATATGTAAAAGTGTGAAAAATTGAGCGAATTGTACAGCTCTGATATTGATGGATTCAGATAATGCTAACCATCGCAGTTTCCATCGCCAGCTGTGAGAGATCATTCAGCAAGTTAAAACTAATACTTTCGTATTTGAGAGCCTCGTTGGTCCAAGGCAGACTGTGACCTTGCTCTGTTGGGGGGGGGGGGGGGTAATTACTGACTTTAAACACATCATCGACCAATTTGCATCAGTGAAGCAAGGAGTCATAATTTTATTAATTGAAAGATAAACGAACAAGGTTGTATTTTTTTGTATTGATGTTATGGTCATGTTATTTAAAAGATGGGTGTCAGTTGTTTGGACAAAAACGCAATTTCAAATTGTCAGAGGTATTGTTGGCATCAGTGAATGATTGCAGGGGAAACATCTTAACCCTTTTGGGGATACTGGCTGCCATAGGCCAAATTACAACTGTGCAAGACCCAAATAGCATATAGGGGATATGTGTTGAGTGGAACCTTGAGAATATTGTGGGGTGATGGCTTGTGGGCTATTCTGAATGTTCAGAGGTGTTATAATAATGAGGAAAATATTTTATTTTATTTTTTGGAATGGTTGGAATCGAAAGATGTCAGACACTGGATATAACTGTCAGGGTATGTAGTGCACACTGAAAATAACATCTTGGAAAGTGATACTGTGCTAATTGCGATATGCAACAGCCGAAGGTGAAAGCATATTCCTGATATGTGTATACTGTACAGGATGACACAATGTAGGGGAACTTTGGAAATAAGAGGGTATTTAATATCGTAAAGTGTGCTAGTCAAGAATGGTAAATCGACAGTAAAATATTGAGCACATATGAAGCAAGAGATATTGTTACAAATCTGGCAGCCATGAGCACTTAACATTCAGGTCCTCATAGCTCAGTTTTTGTATTAAGTAAATGTGGATAGATAGCTGCCTTTCCCCTATGTCTAATGGGAATTAAGTGGACATGCGCTGTGAGGTATTTTGTATATTCACCAACAACAACGGCATCCTCCCTGGCTTCCTTCCACCATCAGCCTTTTCGACAAGCATACGTGCCGAGCGCCTGTGGGGGAGTTCCATTGGCAACCAACGCTACTCTCCTACCTGGTGCTTGCAGAGGGATCGAGTTGCAGGTTCGAGTCCCCGCCGAGCCGGATCGTCAAGGGCCGCACGAGACAGGAAGGTCCAAGCAAGCTTCTTACCTCCAGCTCACCTTCCCTCCAAGCGGGGAGTAAAGACCTGACGAGGTCTATTTCCTTTTGAGGGTGTGCTCGGTGGAACCGACTCTACTGCTCCCTCTAGCGGCCGTGCTCGCCGCTGATACTCGGCCCCCCACAACAATATGGTCTTAAGAGAGGGTAAAGTGGTTGCCCAAAAGGTGTTTGCAAAAGGGGGGATTATGAAGAAGGAGATGCTGAGAACATGATACACTCAAGGACTTGCAGAGGTGGGAGAAAGTCGAAAACTTGTAAAATCGAAAGTTTTAGTAGAAGCTATGTGTATTATCAAATGTTTGTGGTGTGCGCTGCCTTTTGGCTGTTGGTTGCATCACTGGTTGGGGCATGACTGTGCTGCTGATGCGGTGCCCCTATTACCAGTGTACTGATGTTTATTTTTGCCAGTCTTGAAGGAATGACAGGCTGAGTTGGCCCTCTGGGGTTCGTTCGGTGGTAAATTAAATTTGAGCTCAGGGCTCTTGGATCCCAGGTCGCCACTCTAAGTGCTAGGCCAAACAGTACATATAATTATTGGTAAAATGTCTGCAAAATATATGGACAGATATACATGAAGATTAACTCTTGTGATGCTAATAAATATTGTGAAAGAGTTTGACAGCAGGTTGGAAGGGAGGATGCGGAGGAACGCCGCGGCATCCAGCCTGGCGACTGGGTGGACAACAGGGTGTTCGAACGGATGAACGTCCTGAAGATGCATTGGACTGGACCCTTCCAGGTGTTACTGGTTACCCAAGTAGTTGTCAAGGAAGAAGGTAAGCCAATCATGGACTCACATATCTCATTGCAAGAGGATACAGGAAATCGAAAAGAGAAAGAAATGTTACTGGAGGTTCATGACAGATGTGGCAGTGATTTTGATTAGCATGTGCATAATCGTGATAATATGTACAATAACAGATAGTGAGGGCATTTTGGGAATGTCATAGAGAGCAGACTGTTTGGTAGGTCGACAGTTGGGGAAACAAGGAATGGGGTTTTGACAGGGTACGCAGGGAAGCAAAAGGAAAACATTGGGATCAATTGCATGAGGAAGGCATATATGGGAAAACACTTATAGGGTCCTTACATACAATTATGCATCTCGTGTGACACGGGATGAAGGGGACAAAGGCACTGTACGCCTGAAACAAGGCATATTGTTTCATGAAGGGATAACTGGGACAAGGATAGATATAAGGATACGAATAAATAATCTTGCGGAATCCCAGACATCATTAAATGGTATATTTCTGTGACCTAGCGGAACACGTAAGGAAGGTAGCTGCAGAGTACCATGACTATTTTAAGGAAGAAGGGTTCAGATCATGGGTAATGGAAGTGTTTGTTGGATGGGGAACATGGATATTCCACATATTGATCGTTGGCCTTATGATATACAGTGTTATTGTCATCATGGTGTGCATAAAAGTAATGATCGGTGTGTGTGTGTGTGTGAAAATGTACCACAGTGACGACAATGGCGGTGCATGAAGTTTCCCTGGACCAACCATATCTGAAGACCCAGAAAACCCAGAAAATGAAGAACCTAGTTAAAAAAATTTAGTCGAGACCGTGACAGTGGTATTATTTTTTGGGAAATATGAAAGCACAGACACGAGTGCTTTTGGTATTGACAAAAACCTTTAAAAAAAATTAAAAATTTATCGTCGTTCATAAAGAACACTCTGCTCAAACTCTGCTCAAACGAGTGTCTCGAATTGCTTGCGCCAATGGAGGGGATGGGAAGAAATACGATCTAAACATTGCCTTGTTGGCAAAAATTGGGATTTTGTACTTTCGAATTTTACTCTGGCTTGCAGTGAGAAAAAAATATATTATTCTTATTTGTTGTTCATTAAGAACACAGTAGTTAGTTAAAATATATTCTTGCCTGTGGTGCATAAATAACTTTGTATGAGGAGCTTTAGAAAGTAACTTTGCTTCCTCATAACCTATGCTTAATTCATAATTGCTGAAATATTATCCACTTTTCTCCAGAGGGGTTGGGGTGTTGATGGGCCGGTTGGGCAATGGGTAGGGGTCTCTTTTCAGGCGAGGAGGTGCAGGAGGAACCTCTGACCATCATGGGCCACTTGGAGTTGACCATAAGAGTGGGCCACCTGAAGGGAGACTGCTGTCTGCCGTCCTGCCAATCCATGGATGCTCCATCTCTCAAAGTCATTGTGTAGCTGTTTTGTTTCTTTTACACAAATGTTCCAAAGTAACAAGAGGAGCAATTGTGGAGATATTGGACATTTCCCAAGCTGAAGACAACCACTCTTGGCAGAATTACTTATTAACAGGCCAGTCGAAAAGTACATTTTAAAAGCCACCTCATTTCTTTGGTTATGAAATGTTCTCACCAGCTGTGGATGCTGGGCTGTGTTAACAGTTAGTCTTTTGCTTCCCACACAGCTGAACATCTGGCTTTCTCATTTACTCTTGTCAAAACATTCCTTGAGTCCTGCACCACGGGAGACCAGGTCGTAAATCAATACTGCTTGACAGCCACACAGCTGTTTCCACTTTCTCTTGAACAGAACAAAGGATGGAATACTGTGAGGATAATCTTCCTGTCACCCAAGGTTTTCTTAGCCGAACAATGACCAGAAACAGACCTTCCTGTTAATGGAATAAAAACACTTTGTCAGCCCAAAGGGAGGAAACAGCACCAGGCTTTTTCACCTCAAAGGAAATTGATATCTGGGAATGGAATGTCTCAATCGAAACCAGTGATGGGAGCTTGGTGAATCATGTAAACAGATGGTCACACAAGGGGCAGAGAAAATTGTAAATAAGGCAAGCCAAAATGCTAAGCCAGCCAGAGTTAGCTTGAGCTGGACTATTGTGGGTATTCTCTCTCTCTCTCTCTCTCTCTCTCTCTCTCTCTCTCTCTCTCTCTCTCTCTCTCTCTCTCTCTCTCTCTCTCTCTCTCTCTCTCTCTCTCTCTCTCTCTCTCTCTCTCTCTCCATGTATACATGTTTGATGTGAATAAAGCTCTTCTCTACCAAGACCAGTGTGGACAGCGCTCGATCTCAATCAGCACCGACACCCTGATCTCAACAACTACACATACACTATTGGGATAACTATCTTGGGACAGCTATCTGATGTATGCATGCGGTTCTGAGAATCGCAACAATATATATATACAGTAAATATATATATATATATATATATATATATATATATATATATATATATTGTTACGGAAATGGCCCTTAGTATGCTATTAAATAAAGGATTAGCCCAGATCCCCCATTAAATGCATGTTTAGCCAGGCTGTTCGGTAAAATGGACGTTACATGTGTGTCGGCCCATTGGCCTCCTCCACTCATGAGACTCCCTCGGTGAGAGAATCTGGTGAGCAGGATCAGCGTCAGGAAAACGAGCCACATGTCCATACAGCCGCAGCTGATGCTCACGGACCATGCAGGTAACAAATCTCATTTTGAGTCTCTCTCAGCAACCGCTTGTTGGACACAAAGTCCGACCAGCGATCGCCAAGGATTCTCCCAAAAGACCCGAAGACACCAAAGGAATTGTCTTCGTCTCAGATCCCTGGTCAGAGTCCAAGTCTCACATCCATAGAGCAAGACTGGAAGTACCAAGGACCTGAAGACTCAGACTTTCGTCCTCCCGCACAGGTACCGGCAGCACCACAGTCCATGATACAGTGAATCCATGACTCCCCAGGCCCAACCCAGACGTCACTTGACCTCTGACTCGCAGCCAGCAGAGACATGAATATCACTGTCAAGGTAAGTGAATCTCTCCGTGACCTCAACATCCTCACCACAAACAGGTACAGACAAGAGAGCAGCATCCAAGATGTCATCGAAAACTTGGATCTTAGTTTTGACCCAGGAAACCCGTAATCCTCCAAAGAAACCCGTAATCCTCCCTAGAAACCTGTAATCCGACATCCTCCCTAGAATCTCGTCCATACAAGTGCTGAAAAGTGTGGGGGCCAGTACACACCCCTGACAAACTGCATTCATAACTGGAAGTAAATCAGAGATGGTACCACCACACTTCACAGCACTCTCAGTACCAGAGTAGAGTTCAGACATCAGATCGATCAGTTTTGGTGGCACCCCACGAAGACCAAGAATCCTCCAGAGGACATCCCGATTCACTGAATCGAACGCTTTACAGAGATCAACATAGGCTGCATGCAGCCCCTGCCGAAACTCGTCTGCGTTCGGTGGACACAAAGAGCAAGGATACGGTCAATCGTTGACGCTGATGGTGGCGATGCTCCGGACGCTGGTGCTCAAGCAGATGGTGGCGAACCCTATCAAGTATTATCCGAGCAAAGACCTTGCCCGGCACTGAGAGCAGCGTCACCCCTCGGTAGTTGTTGCAGTCTTGGCGATCACCCTTCCCTTTCCAGAGAGGGACAACAAGGCCCCTCTTCCAGTCATTTGAGATGATACATACCTGTGTTCCAGGCAGAGCACAGAACTGCATGCAACGACACGAGTGCAGCATTTCCACCAGCCTTGAGAAGTTCGGCATGGATGCCACAGATCCCTGGAGCTTTGCCCCGTTTCAACCGGTTCACCGCAGCCCGTGTTTCCACAAGCGAAGGTGCACCACAGTTGATTGGAGGGTCAGCAACAGGGATTGTAACACCCTTGACGTCCAACTCGACAGCTGGGGGATCAGCCTGGTACAACCGCTCAAAGTAACCGTAACCTCAATGCCAGACAGGAAATCCGAGCCGTAACCCTGGACATATCACGTGCTTTTGACACAGTCTGGCACCCTGCCCTACTCACCAAACTCTCTTCCCATGGTATTCAAGGCCATCTCCACTCATGGCTCGCAGACTTCCTCTCCTGTCGCAGTCAACGTGTGGCCCTAAATGGAGTTCTTTCATCCCCTCTTCCTGTGCAGGCTGGAGTTCCTCAAGGTAGCGTTCTGGGCCCTGTTCTTTTTCTGGTTTTCATCAATGATCTCTCGGACTCTCTGGAAAATCCTCTATTTCTCTTTGCCGACGACTCCACCCTCTGCCGTACCATCTGTCATCCCTCAGACCGGCAAGCAGCAGCTTCTTCGCTCACTGCAGATCTGGATAAAATCACAAACTGGTCCAACACGTGGAACATGTCTTTCAATCCACACAAATCTCACACTCTCACTATGTCTCTTCGAAAGGACCGTTTACAAAACCCCCATCCACTTTCTCAACAATCCTCTGGAAGAAGTCTTTTCTTTCAAGCTTCTGGGTCTCACTATCTGCCATGACCTTTCCTGGGAAAGTCACATTTCCAACCTTGCCTCAAAAGCCAGTCGCCGACTGGGAATCCTCCGTCGTGCAAAGTCCTTCCTCGGCCCTCTTGAGCTCCTGACTACTTACAAAGCTTTTGTCCGTAGCCTGATGGAGTACTGCTCTCCCCTCTGGGCTGGTGCTCCTGCCTCCCACCTTTCTCGACTTCACGCTGTCGAAACCAGGGCTTTTAAGATCATTGGCATCTCCCGCAATGAAGCTGAGTCTTTGGGCCTCTCACTCAATCACCGCAGGTTGGTCGGTGGTCTTTCTGTCTTCTACCGACTCCTCTCCAGCCTTGCCCCCCTGCTCTCTCTGCGATTTGTCCCAACCACATTTCCACAGGGCGCTCAAGGTCCGCCAACAACCCCATTCTGGTAAAACTACCAAAATCACGAATCACTGCTCATCTTCACTCTTTCATTCCTCTTTTTTCCCGCCTTTGGAATAAACTTCCTCACTCTATTCTTTCCCATTCTTCCCTCCAGGCTTTCAAAACAGCTGTTCACCACCACCTCTTATCTTCCCCCATCCAAATCCTCGATCTTTTCTACCCCCGATAATCCACCCAAGCCCACTTCCTTCAATTCTCCTGCTTTCCTTCCTGAAAGTCCCTGTAATGTCCATCTTCTCCTCGCCATGTTCCCCGTCCCATCCCCATCCCTCTCCCTTCCACAGTTCACCTGTGTCTGTTCCTCAATGTTTTGTCCCTTCCACTCCCACCCCTCTTGTCTCATGCCTCCTTGCTGTGAGTTGTGTGTTAGCTCTCATACGAGCCTCGACCAAGGTATACAAAAAAAATAAAAAAATAAAAAAATAAAAAAAAAAACCGGCCCAGCGGGTCTTCACTTCGAACTCCTCTGTCAAGAGCCTACCAATCTCTGCTCGAACTGCAGTGCTCCAAGGGATGGGCTTGGATGAACGCAATGCGCGAATTCCTCTGTAAGCAGGACGAGAATCACCTGTCCACAGGTGATGCTCTACCCCCTCACAGATTGCTCGCACATAGGCCTCCTTGTCCACCCTCAGTGCACGTCCAGTTTTACGCCTCAGCTCCCTGAACAGCTCAGCTCTGCCATTAAGCCTGGTCCTGTGACTCTGGTCAATGGTATCCAGTGTCCCTTGAAAGACAAAATTCTTCTTTGCCCTGCGGTGAGTTCCAAGACATCCACCGGCAACATCAAGGACGGTGGTCTTGAAAGCACTCCACAACTCTTCAGGAACTCCCAAAGCACCCAGACCCCCCAAATCTCCACTCAGTTTGTTCACAAACTCCTCAGCTACCCTCTCATCCTTGAGCTGGGATGGTACCATTCTCCCAGATTTAAGCTGCAACTTCAGAGTTGCGACAACAAGCCTGTGGTCAGTATTGAGGAACTGAGCACTCCGGTAGACCCTGCAGTTCTGGATCATCCTCCAACGACCGTCAATGAGGACATGGTCAATCTCCTTTGCCACACCGCCAGCGTTGGAATACCAAGTCCAGCGATGAGCTTGTGGATGCTGAAACCATGAACCAGCCACCCTCAGTCCATGACTTCTTGCAAAGTCAAGGAACTTAGTACTATTCTGATTCATAGTTCCTGACCCATTGGGACCAACACACACCTCATAACCATCCCTATCAGTTCCAGTCGATGCACTGAAATCCCCCCCCAAGACTAGAAGAGTATCTCGCCTGGATCACTGATTAACCACAGTGCCACAAACAACCACAATCAAGATTGTTAAACCTCAGAAGTATTGAGATTTCGTTTGTTAAATCCATAAACTTCTTGTAAACTGATGTTGATGACCATTGCAGATTTGTACTGATATACCTGACATACTAAGTTGGTTAAAGTTTCACTCAAACTTGGTTTCTGGTGGCGCTGCAAGCCAATAAGTGGATTATCTTGTTGCTAAAGCTTTGTGGACGCTGATTGTTCAGTTGACAATACTTTGTGACAATTTCTGATCTTATTCTTCACTTCGGTCACTTCTGCTTGAGCCAGAGACGTGTGCGTGGTCGATGCTGTTACATACTTCAGTGATCTCTCATCGTGGTACTTTAGCGATGTGTCTTGACGTCTTTTTTAAGTCTTGGTCGTTGAGAAAACGCTCGAGAGTAAAAGTTATATCTTTTAAATGTTGATGACTTCACTCTATGGTAGTTTGTGAATGTACAGTGTCATTGTGTACACATTTGAATGGGCGGACATTTTTTTCTCCCCGTCATTCCTCTCGATGAAGTATTACCGTACTCCATGATAATTAAATGGAAATAAAATAAAGATTTTAAAGGTTGCAGTAATTTTTTTGAGGGAAGTTTACCGCCGTTGATACACAACTTTTTACATCACCCGATCTAACACGTGACATTAGTGATTCGTGCCTGTTGTTTGTGTCCTTTGTGACGTCATGATGACAGTAAGTTTCCTGTTTGGAATGATTTTCAATTCGTTTGACTCCCAGACAGACAGACGGAGTAGAAACATCATCTCACTCTGTGAGTTTGAATCTCACTATTTTGAATCTATTTTTTGAATCTATTTTGAATCTCTTTGAAACAAGAGATGTTTGTATCAATTAAAATGTAAATTAATTTAAAGGTTATAAACTTTGTAAATTTGAGGGAAATTATTTCACTTGTTCAGTGAAACATTCAACATTTACATCTTCGTTTTTTAACAAATAAAACAAAACATTATTATCTGTATTGTATGGGACCCACAACTGCACCACTCTTTGCAATGACACAGTTGGAGAGGATGGCTTTGTGTTGTTTCCATCCCACGGGATCACTTGATGGCCGCTCTGATCAGAAGGTGAACATTCCCACGACCTGAACGATTTACCGCCAACAAATCCACACAAAGGTATTTTCATCATTAAAACAACCCGTTTGATCAAACAACATCAGTTTTTCATTTCACATATAAATTAATTAATGGATTATATATGATTTGAACCAAGGACTTTGAATGTGACAACACTCACCTGAACCACTTACCTGTAATCCCACTTGGTTTGTAAAAAAACCCCACATTTTTACACAAAGTAATCCCAATTGGTTTGTCATGGGACTTATTTGGGGTTTTATAGGGGGAATTCCACGTCACAAATATTGGATACAAAAATAAACATGAATATCAAATGGGGGGAACTACCAGCCGAGCTTGATGATATACAGCTCAAGACGCCAGTCGATTCCAGCGATTAAAGTCTCGACGTTTATGGCGGAAAGACTCATTATAAAAACGGACTTTTAAAATTAAAACAACAACAAACGAATTAATTATATGAAACGAAAATCACTAATTGCAACCGTCTCAATTGTGATTTTCTTTTCCATCCAATTTACGATTAAATTAAGTGTTATTGTCCGTGTTGTGCGATATCCGTGAATAACGTGCGATTATTTCTCCCCCATCCCCCCCTTTTTGTGAGGGATTATTTCTTTAAGGTGACGTGGGTGTGAAAAGTCCGCGCGATCGCGCGCGCGTGTTTATCTCTCGGGACTGCTTTTTTATTTTACTGCAGACATTTTTTTTCTCAGACGGTGAGGACTCTTGGAGATCTGCAGAATGAGGGAGATTGTTCACATCCAGGCGGGACAATGTGGAAACCAAATCGGCGCCAAGGTAAATGACAACCCCGTGTGGCGATAAAATTCATTTAAAAATCACACACATCCATCTCTCTTTTGCTGTGAATTGTTTTGAATATGTGAAGAAGATGCCCGTCGTTTGTGTAGAAGAAGAAGAGGCACGTTTTAACGTCACCGTCACGTGACTGGAATTCCCCACCCCCTCCACGTCCCTTGTTCAGCATCGAAATGTTTATTAACTAAACGATATTTTGCTTCAGGATTCGATATTTTGTGGGTTTTCGAAACGGCTTGAGATGGCGAGCGATATCATCCGAACGTGTGGTGTTCCTGGTGTGTGTGGTGGCGGGGAGGGGGAGGGGAGGAGACTGGGCAGGAGTCCAACAACTGTATCGAGTACAGGACTTGGAGCATCAACAACTCTG
>NW_028222118.1:0-7500 GCF_056783735.1 Eptatretus burgeri
GAGCAAAGATGGGACACAGAGAGAGAGGTAGAGAGGGAGAGAGGGAGAGAGGGAGAGGAGAAATGCTTTATCAACAACACACACAAAAACACACACACACACACACACACACAGACACACACAGACACACACACACACATGGATGATTTTGGTAACGTCCCAAAAACCTCGAGTTGCTTTCACCGAAAAATAATTTTGCATTTATGTTTACTTTTTATAGATGTTTCAGGGATATGTTCACAAACATTAAGCTTCAGAAACAGCTGTGTCTTACGTGTGGAAAAAAAATTTTGCTCTGCAATTTCGAAAATAGGTTAATATGGAAAACGGCTCGAAAATCGGGTGATATTTCAGAACTCGCTCAGGGCGACGCGGAACGAAGCACTCACTCAGGGTGTCAGAGCAGGAACCACATGTTCAGGGCAGCAGAGCATGCACCACTCGCTCAGGGCAGCAGAGCATAAACCACTCGCTCTGAATGAGGTGGCGGGCAAAAGCTTCCTCACTGAATGAACGAATCGCTCAGAAGGACATAGCGCAGGACTGCCATCGACTGTAAGGAGATCAGTATGTGGTTTAAGTGCTCATGCATGCAATCCAATGAAATGCTTGATAAGGAACGGTTGGCCAGGTTGTTGCTGCATATCATACAGGATACCTTTAACTTTAAAGCCAGTCTTCACTGTGCACACAGCAGTGAATGAAATAGAATGAATTCATTCAATTAATGACTTTATCCACAAAAGAGTTGCAGCTGAATGAAGAACAACCATGGCGACATCGCAAATTCAATCGCCCGTGAAATAAATATTGCAGACAATCCACCATCTGCATGCTCATCTGTGTATGCGTCACTTGGTACATCTGTTCGGGGTCCACGCAAACGTCATTACTTTTTTTGAAATGTCCATTTTTTAACAGAGTTGCTTTGATTCCCTGCAGAGCATCTCGCAAAATATCCGAAAACAAAGACATAAATCTGTCAGACGCAATAGAAAGGCAGCCCCTCTGGGGGACATGGCGTGAGGTCGAGCAATGAATGTATTGACTCATAAAGCTCAATGTGACTGGTTAATATTTGCCACTTTCCTGCATTTTTTGTTCACTCAATATAATGATGTCTTTCAATCCGGAGAAATCTCACTGTCTCTCTGAAAGAACCGTTTAGAACCCCCCCCCATCCCCTTTCTCAACAATCCTCTGGAAGAAGTCCTTTCTTTCAAGCTTCTGGGTCTCACTATCTGTCATAATCTTTCTTGGGAAAGCCACATTTCAAACCTGGCCTCCAAAGCCAGTTGCCGACTGGGAATCCTCCGTTGTGCAAAGTCCTCACTCGGCCCACCTGAGCTCCTGATCACCAACAAAGCTTTCATCCGCAGCCTGATCGAGTACTGCTCTCTCCTCTCAGCTGGTGCGCCGCCTCCCTCCCTTCTCGGCTTCACGCTGTGGAAACCAAGACATTTCGGATCAATGGCATCTCCCGTGATGAGGCTGAGTCTTTGGGCCTCTCACTCCCTCACCGAAGGCTTGTCGGTGGTCTTTCTCTCTTCTACCGTCTCCTCTCCAGCCTCGCCTGTTCACCTTCACTCTTTCATTCCTATTTTTCCCTGCCTCTGGAATAAACTCCTTCACTCTGTTCAATCCAATTCTTCCCTCCAGGCATTCAAAACAGCTGTTCACCACCACCTCTCATCATCCCCCATCCAAATCCTCGATATTTTCTACCCCCGATAATCCAGCCAAGCCCACTTCTTTCAAATTCCCTGCTTTCCTTCCTGAAAGTCCATGTTATGTCCATCTTGTATTCTCCATGTTCCCTGCCCCCATTCCTCTCCCTTACACAGATCCCCTCATGTCTCTGTTCCCCACTGTTTTGTCCCTCCCGCTCCCACTTCTTTTCTCTCATTCCCCTCCTTGCTGTGTGTTGTGTGTTCGCTCTCATACGAACCTCGACAAGGTATACAATTATTTTTTTTAACCCCTCACACCCCAAACCCAAACCCTACCCTCACATGAAAAACCAAACCCTAATATCCCCAAATCCAACCCCAGCCCTCACATTAAAACCCAAACCACAACCTTCATATCCCAAACCCAAACCCTAACCTTCACACCTAAAACCCAAACCCTCACCTTCATATCCCAAACCCAACCCAACTCTAATCCCAAGATCATTAATCATTTTTACACAATTTTTAAAAAAGAAACAAGCTCAAATGAGCGAAGATCCTCGTACTCTTAATGATGACGTCATAAAAACGAATATAAACGAATATGACGTCATTGTGATGTATCAGGTTTGCGATAAATTATCTGTGCTGAAGCCTGGCTTGATTGCCGCAAACAAAATTCAAACAGCTTGCCGAGTTTCGGAGATAATGGTATCGGCGATTTCCATTAGCGGCGATATTATGACGTCTACTTTTTGCGCGGAAGAATTTCCAAAATCGGAGATGCTTACTGCCCGCGGGTGGGCTTTCTGCATATACATGGCAAGTTTCACGAAGATCCGATGAAAACTCTGGGTTGTGAAACAAAAAATATCAAAAAATAGGAATAACGTTATAAAAATTGATATGACGTCACAGTGATGCATCATATGTGCGGTACTTCATCTGTGCTAATGCCCTGTTCGATTCCCACAAACAGAATTCAAAAAGCTTGCCTGGTTTCGGAGATAAGTTTTTAGGCGATTTCCATTAGCGGAGATATTTTGACGTCATAACATTTTTTTCTTGGAAGAATTTTCAAAATCGGAGATGGTTACTGTCTGCGCAGGGTATTTTTACATGTATCTGCCAAGTTTCAGGAAGTTTCGATGAAAACTGTAGGCTGTGGAACAAACAAGCTCAAATGAGCTAAGATCTTCGTTCTCTTATGATGACGTCATAAAAACGAATATGACGTCATTGTGATGTATCAGGTTTGCGATAAATTAATTATCTGTGATAATGCCCGGCTTGATTCCCGCAAACAAAATTCAAACAGCTTGCCTAGTTTCGGAGATAATGGTAGAGGCGATTTCCATTGGAGGTGATATTATGACGTCAACTTTTTTTCCTCAGAAGAATTTCCAAAATCTGAGATGGTGACTGCCTGCTTGGGGGCTTTCTGCATTTACATGGCAAGTTTCATGAAGATCTGATGAAAACTCTGGGTTGCGAAACAAAAAATAGGAATGACGACATAAGAATTGATATGACGTCATAGTGATGTATCATAAGTGTGGTATTTCATCTCTGCTAATGCCCTGTTTGATTCCCGCAAACAGAATTGAAAAAGCTTGCCTGGTTTCGGAGATAATTTTTTAGGCGATTTCCATTCGCGGAGATATTTTGACGTCATTACTTTTTTTTCTTGGAGGAATTTTCAAAATTGGAGACGGTTACTGTCTGCGCAGGGTATTTTTGCATAAAAAAATCTCAAGTTTCAGGAAGTTTCGATGAAAACTGTAGGCTGTGAAACAAAAATGTCCACAAGAAGAAGATGAAGAACAACAACGCGAGTCAGACGTAGAGATCCTCCACGAGGATCTAAAAACTCAACGAATTATGATATTTAAAACAGTTTAATATTTTTTTTTTTGAGCAGTTCAATAATCGTACAAGGTCAACACAGTTTTTCAACTCAACAAAGTTTTGGGTTTTTTCTTCCAGTTCCATCTGAAGAATGAAGTTTCAGTTGTTTCAATTTTGAAGAAGTGGAAAGGAAGAGATGTATTGTAAATTTGTCTCAGGAAATCTCAGGTCTTCCCAGCACTTTCTTGATATTGCTGAAAAAGAATAAATAAATACATTACATGACTAATATCGAATTAAATAAGATATCACCATTAATTTTTAATCAACTGAACCGACCACTCATCAAGCACCATCCAACCAAGAATGACATGGATAGATTGGTTTGGAACTCCAAAGGTCTCCAAGACAGAACTCATTTTGCGAGTCGAGAAGGTCGGTCTCATATTTTGCTCCCTCAAGGAACAACTCTTCTCCTGATTTTCCCTAATTTCATGGATCATCAAGGTAGAATTGATATGCTGGGTCAAGGCAGAACTCGTTTTCTGGGTCTCTGCACACACATCAGCTGAAGAAAGTGAAAACCACTGCATATCACCGCAATCATAATGTTCATCATGATAATGCCTTCTTACACAATCCTGGAAACACTGTATTCTCTGCATCTCAGTTCAATTTCCCTTCCCTTTTGCCTTCAATTACATATCTTCACTTTCTTCATCACAAAGTCCCACTGGATATTAATTAACGTTTTTCAAACAATTAATTTTAATGCAGTAAAAGTTTATTATTGAAAAAACTGAACTTACAACTCATCGGTAAAGGCGACGTTTTGGGAAGAATCCACTCGCCTTGGTCACGGCAGATGAGGAAATGAGGAAGAAGCTGGAAAACTGCCGCGTGACATCCAACCTGCTTCAATTGAAACACCAACATTCATCGATTTAATGAATAAATTTAATTGAATCGATTTTTTTTTACAAACCTTCATCGATTGAATGAATTATAATGATCATGCAGTTGCACACAATTAATTATATACGGATACATTAACACTCACGGCAGACTTTCACCAACTTTATGATCTGTTTGGTTCTTGTATGGCGAAGAGTACAGCAAAACATTCGTTTGTTCCAAACGCTTCTGAGACACAGACAGAATGGGATATGATGGGAGTGAAGAACATGCAGTTTATACAAAGTTTGGAATAATTTGTAATGTAAGGCAAGAATCTTCGCAACTTACGTTCCAACCTGGAAGATGGTTTCATTCGAGGGGGTGGAGGAGAGTTAACGAGCACCTCTTCTGAGAGGTCTTTGGAAAAAAAAAACAATAAAAATATAAAAGATTAAATAAATTTATATCTTCATGAGTTTGATAACTTGTTCAGGAAAGGGCACAGAAGGGAATACACTGATGGAACAGGTAACGACGAAAAGGTGAATAATCCAGTCGAGGGAAGTAAAACTTCTTGTGATTTAACCTGCATAGTGATGACTCTGTCAATAAGTTACCTTCGCACCAAAGTTATAATGACAATTATCTCCACAATTAAGAACAGTCTTCTTCATCGAAGGAAGTATGAACAGCAATGTCTAAAAAGAACAACTGCCAAAATGAAGTTCAGCGAAACGTCCCGATCTTGGGATTTGCTGTCTTTGCACCGAGTGTGTTCACCCCAACTGTCCAAAGTATAGAAGAGTGCTTACCTGTTGAAGGTCCGGCATGTGGTATGACCTGTCAACACCGTGATGTTTCTGCTGTTGCTGTTGCAGCCCTTCAGTAACATGTTGCTTGTGTTGCTGTTTCAGCCTGTGATCACAATGAGGGTTCTGCTTTTCCTGCATCCCCTCAACACCGTGCTGATTCTGTTGTTGCTGTTGCTCCTTTTGACCCTGTTTACCCGGAAGACCTTTAGACCCCACACGACCCTTTAAACTCCTATGCATCTTTTGACCTCTTTGACATTTATACTCGCAGATCCTTCAGACCCGTTGAGACCACATAGATCCATTTTGATCCCTTTTTTTGAAAGAGCCGTATGACCTTGACACCGTTTGAACTGCTTCGACCACTTCAGAACCCTTAACACACACACACACACACACACACACACACACACACACACACACACACACACACACACACACACACACACACACACACACACACACACAAACATCAAAATAGTCTTTTTGCAACACAGTCTATTCTTTTCAGCAGGTGATATGCAAACTCGTCCCACCCAGAGGGTGGTAAACTGTGCTGGTGACCTTATCTGATGGAAAACTACTTGGAAAAACTACAACTGAAATGAAATCAGATTCCTGGAAGTTTTACAACACAAAATAGAGCCTCTCCCCCTCCTCACCTGTGAACCTGGTGTTCCTGTCCTCAATTAAAATCGTCATCGGAACAAATACATTCATCATCCCCATCCTCACAATGACATCCGTCATCGTCATCGTCACAATCACATCCATCATCATCGTCGCAATCACATTCGTCGTCAACATCGTCACAATCACATTCGTCGTCAACATCGTCACAATCACATTCGTCGTCATCGTCGCAATCACATCCGTCGTCTTCTGAATCAAATCTGTCATCATCATCATCTTCCACATCTTCCACATCTTCATCCTCCCCATCAGACTCATCTTCTCCATCAACTTTCTTCTCCTTTCTGTAAACACACAAGAAAAACCAGAACTTCGTTTGAGAGAACATTTCTCTGTGTAGCACAAATGTATCAATCAGAGCACCACCAGATATATAAACTCCAATAACAACATATTCATCAGGAGAGAGGTCCATCGGGATCATAGTTTGCTGTTTTTAATTTGAAGATCAATAATAACAAGAAGACTTGTGAAGAGTTTTACCGGAACCGTTTGTTCATCCATAAATAAATCGCACAAAGCGAGTTGATGATAAGTATCACCATGGAGATGATCCCAACAGCAAATTCAAATCTCCCCCAAAGCGACACGAGTTGTCCAACGTCCATCGGACCGATGATGGAACCTTCCCCACAGATCTGTGGACACGGATATAACAAGTTTAATAAATTAATGTGTCTTCAATGAAAACAGGAATCAATTTCCTTCATAACAATCCTTAAATAGGATCCTCTCAAACTGAAGTTGAAACACGACGTTCTGACCACACGCCCAGCAAACGGATCAATCATTCCAGAACAGGTGTGGTTTCCTTGTAGCAAGATTTAAGAGAACATTTGTTCACATCATAATCAAACATTCATAATTTCATGAATATCACAATCTGCTCTGTTCCTTTAACTTCCTTTTCATTCTCATTAATGGGATCTTTAAACCTTTACCCTCCGTCCATCAGGGACGGTCTTTCTCTTTGTTTCCCACTTACCTGGTAAGAGTTCCTTATACTCCAGATTCCTGGACGCACTTGCAGGTGTGCCGGAAACATATCCTCTTGAAATTCTTTGAAAAAACTCAAGAGCACAACAAGGAAGGACCACATCGTAGCAGCGAATGTGGCAGAATGGTCGAAATGTTCAAAAAGGTGAACACACAATGCATCGCGACGATGGTCTTTGTGACGCTGCAAGCATTGTTGTCATGGCAACCCCATTGCGTTCCAAACGAACCCATTTCAGTTTTCATTGTATCATCATCCCATGTATTCCATGTAATTATATCATGGATTGTAATATTTGTGAACAGGTTGGCCTGAAAGTCGTTTTACCCCTCACCAGGAAAGCATTCATTCTTAAAATCTTGAAATAAGGTTTTATTGTGCAGTACTGTACTTATTATATAAAAGAAACACTTTGTGTATTTGTATGTGCTCCATCAGTATGGAGATGATCAACATCAATATCTTGAATGCATCCACATTATAATGTTCAGCACTGTTTGCATTCTCAATGAAATGCTGTCCAATAGCAGATGCAGACGATGTTGGGATTGATGCTGGGACCTTCCTTCAAGCCCGTACCGGC
>NW_028222118.1:12500-20000 GCF_056783735.1 Eptatretus burgeri
CCTCATGGGTCATGCTGGACTTGCAACCGTTTCATTCCTTTCATTTACCCCGCAACAAAAGGCGAAGGAGGTTGTTTTCACCTCTTTCTGTCTGTTTGTTTGTTACGTGCAAAATCGAATACTTTTCAAGTAAATTGGTTCGTCAATATTGTTATTCTGTCTGTTTGTTTGTTTATCGCCTACAGGTCACAATTTTAAGCCGATCTTCACGAAGCTTCATCAATTGGTAGAGTTTGTCAAAAGGATGAAGCCTGTTGTTTTTGAGGTCAAAAGGTAATAAGGTCAACATAGTGCAAAGGTCAACAACTTTGGGGAGATTTCTAAAATCCCCAATTTTCATTGATCGACTTAAAATTTGAAGAGAATTTATATTTCAGGTTAATTAAATTAACCAACCAATTATTTTTGAGGTCAACATGGACCAAAAGGTCAGCAGAGGCCCAAGGTCAACAACAAAGTTGGTATTTCTAAAATCCGCAATTTTCATCTGGTTGACTTGAAACTTGAAGATATATATATATATATATATATATATATATATATATATATATATATATATATATATATATATATATATATATATATATATATATATATATATATTTCAGGTCACTGAATTAAAACTTTGAATTATTTTTGAAGTTAGCATGGACCAAAAGGTAAGCGGAAGCCAAAGGTCAGCAACTTGGGTGAGATTTCTAAAATCCTCAATTCTTTCTTCCTAAATTCTTCAATCAGATCTTCTGACGATGTCCTTGTCAAAGTGGACATCTCTCTGGCTATTATCAGAGAACCACCTCACCACCGTCGAGTCTGGCATGTCACTCAAGATGACGGGCAGGGTCTCCAAGCAGCCATCAAACTTGCAGATTGGTCTCCTATCGCTACTTTCTCCAACATCAACTCATCCTGGGAATTCTTTCAAAGAAACTTGCTCTCCCTCATGCACAGATTTATCCCATCTCGTCTTCCGTTGTCCTACCCTTCCTCCCGCCCTTGGTTCACTGAAGCTTGTGGCGAGGCAGTTTTCCTGAAACAACTTGTGTTTGCCTCATGGAAAGCAAACCCAACTGAGGGTAATCTCAGTTCCTTTCATAAAGCTTGGAACAAGTGTGTATCTTCCCTCAGGAGAGCCAGAAAACATCATCTTTGAAAGCTCAAGTCCAGACTTTCAAACCTCTCTCCCTCCTCAAAAATCGTGGTGGCATCTAATCAAATCTGTTTGTGGTGTATGTTCCCCCTCCATCCCCTCCCTTACTTCACATGGCTGCGCTGCTGACACCACACGTGAAAAGGCTGAATGCATAAACTCGGTGTTTGCAGCTCAATCTTGTGTCCAAAATCCATCGCTTTCTCTACCCACCTTACCCAGTCGAACTCAACTGTCCCTGGACTTTGTGTCCTTTTCACCTGACAAGGTGGAGAGCTTGTTGTCAAACCTCAACTCAGATTCTGCAACCAGTCCAGACGGCATCAGCCCACATTTCCTAAAAACCTGCTCTTCTGCTCTTGCTCACCCTCAGTCTGTTTTATTCAACCTCTCATTTACCCAACGTCATCTGCCATCTGCTTGGAAATCAGTAAACATTCCTGCCCTACATAAAAATGTGCACAAACAGATCCCTGCAACTCCAGACCACTCAGCCTTCTGCCAATCATTATCAAGGTTATGGAATCCATCATCACTTCAGACATTAAATCCTTCCTCTTCTCCAATGGCTTGATTTCCGATCTTCAATTTGGTTTCAGACCATGTCACCCGACCCTGGATATGTTGCTTCTGCTCTCCCAACAATGGATGGAGGTCTTCAATGCCAGACATGAAATCAGAACCATATCCCAAGACATATCGCGTGCGTTTGACACGGTCTGGCACCCTGCCCTGCTCACCAAACTCTTCCTATGGTATCCAAGGCCATCTGCACTCTTGGCTCGCAGACTTCGTCTCCTATCGCAGTCAACGTCTGGCCCTAAATGGAGTTCTTTCATCACCTCTTCCTGTCCTAGTTGAAGTTCCTCAAGGCAGCATTCTGTGCCCTGTTCTTTTTCTGGTTTTCATCAATAATCTCACTGACTCTCTGGAAAATCCTCTTTATCTGTTTGCTGATGACTCCGCCCTCTGCCATACCATCTGTCATCCTTCAGACAAGCGTGCAGCATCTTCTTCACTCACTGCAGATATGGGTACAAATCACAAACTGGTCCAACGCGTGGAACATGTGTTTCAATCCGGAGAAATCTCACTCTGTCTCTCTGAAAGAACCGTTTAGAACCCCCCCCCCATCCCCTTTCTCAACAATCCTCTGGAAGAAGTCCTTTCTTTCAAGCTTCTGGGTCTCACTATCTGTCATAATCTTTCTTGGGAAAGCCAGATTTAAAACCTGGCCTCCAAAGCCAGTTGCCGACTGGGAATCCTCCGTCGTGCAAAGTCCTGACCTCGCCCACCTGAGCTCCTGATCACCAACAAAGCTTTCATCCGCAGCCTGATCGAGTACTGCTCTCCCCTCTCAGCTGGTGCGCCGCCTCCCTCCTTTCTCGGCTTCACGCTGTGGAAACCAAGACATTTCGGATCAATGGCATCTCCCGTGATGAGGCTGAGTCTTTGGGCCTCTCACTCCCTCACCGAAGGCTTGTCGGTGGTCTTTCTCTCTTCTACCGTCTCCTCTCCAGCCTCGCCTGTTCACCTTCACTCTTTCATTCCTATTTTTCCCTGCCTCTGGAATAAACTCCTTCACTCTGTTCAATCCAATTCTTCCCTCCAGGCATTCAAAACAGCTGTTCACCACCACCTCTCATCATCCCCCATCCAAATCCTCGATATTTTCTACCCCCGATAATCCAGCCAAGCCCACTTCTTTCAAATTCCCTGCTTTCCTTCCTGAAAGTCCATGTTATGTCCATCTTGTATTCTCCATGTTCCCTGCCCCCATTCCTCTCCCTTACACAGATCCCCTCATGTCTCTGTTCCCCACTGTTTTGTCCCTCCCGCTCCCACTTCTTTTCTCTCATTCCCCTCCTTGCTGTGTGTTGTGTGTTCGCTCTCATACGAACCTCGACAAGGTATACAATTATTTTTTTTAACCCCTCACACCCCAAACCCAAACCCTACCCTCACATGAAAAACCAAACCCTAATATCCCCAAATCCAACCCCAACCCTCACATTAAAACCCAAACCACAACCTTCATACCCCAAACCCAAACCCTAACCTTCACACCTAAAACCCAAACCCTCACCTTCATATCCCAAACCCAACCCAACTCTAATCCCAAGATCATTAATCATTTTTACACAATTTTTAAAAAAGAAACAAGCTCAAATGAGCGAAGATCCTCGTACTCTTAATGATGACGTCATAAAAACGAATATAAACGAATATGACGTCATTGTGATGTATCAGGTTTGCGATAAATTATCTGTGCTGAAGCCTGGCTTGATTGCCGCAAACAACATTCAAACAGCTTGCCGAGTTTCGGAGATAATGGTATCGGCGATTTCCATTCGCGGCGATATTATGACGTCTACTTTTTTCTCGGAAGAATTTCCAAAATCGGAGATGCTTACTGCCCGCGGGTGGGCTTTCTGCATATACATGGCAAGTTTCACGAAGATCCGATGAAAACTCTGGGTTGTGAAACAAAAAATATCAAAAAATAGGAATAACGTTATAAAAATTGATATGACGTCATAGTGATGCATCATATGTGCGGTAACTCATCTGTGCTAATGTCCTGTTCGATTCCCACAAACAGAATTCAAAAAGCTTGCCTGGTTTCGGAGATAATTTATTAGGCAATTTCCATTAGCGGAGATATTTTGACGTCATAACTTTTTTCTCGGAAGAATTTTCAAAATCGGAGATGGTTACTGTCTGCGCAGGGTATTTTTACATGTATCTGCCAAGTTTCAGGAAGTTTCGATGAAAACTGTAGGCTGTGAAACAAACAAGCTCAAACGAGCTAAGATCTTCGTTCTCTTAATGATGACATCATAAAAACGAATATGACATCATTGTGATGTATCAGATTTGGAATAAATTAATTATCTGTGATAATGCCCGGCTTGATTCCCGCAAACAAAATTCAAACAGCTTGCCTAGTTTCGGAGATAATGGTATAGGCGATTTCCATTGGAGGTGATATTATGACGTCAACTTTTTTTCCTCAGAAGAATTTCCAAAATCTGAGATGGTGACTGCCTGCTTGTGGGCTTTCTGCATTTACATGGCAAGTTTCATGAAGATCTGATGAAAACTCTGGGTTGCGAAACAAAAAATAGGAATGACGACATAAAAATTGATATGACGTCATAGTGATGTATCATATGTGTGGTATTTCATCTGTGCTAATGCCCTGTTTGATTCCCTTAAACAGAATTGAAAAAGCTTGCCTAGTTTCGGAGATAATTTTTTAGGCGATTTCCATTAGCGGAGATATTTTGACGTCATTACTTTTTTTTCTTTGAGGAATTTTCAAAATTGTAGACGGTTACTGTCTGCGCAGGGTATTTTTACATAAAAAATCTCAAGTTTCAGGAAGTTTCGATGAAAACTGAAGGCTGTGAAACAAAAATGTCCACAAGAAGAAGATGAAGAACAACAACGCGAGTCAGACGTAGAGATCCTCCACGAGGATCTAAAAACTCAACGATTTATGATATTTAAAACAGTTTAATTTTTTTTTTTGAGCAGTTCAATAATCGTACAAGGTCAACACAATTTTTCAACTCAACAAAGTTTTGGTTTTTTTCTTCCAGTTCCATCTGAAGAATGAAGTTTCAGTTGTTTCAAGTTTGAAGAAGTGGAAAGGAAGAGATATATTGTAAATTTGTCTCAGGAAATCTCAGGTCTTCCCAGCACTTTCTTGATATTGCTGAAAAAGAATAAATAAATACATTACATGACTAATATCGAATTAAATAAGATATAACCATTAATTTTTAATCAACTGAACCGACCACTCATCAAGCACCATCCAACCAAGAATGACATGGAAAGATTGGTTTGGAACTCCAAAGGTCTCCAAGACAGAACTCATTTTGCGAGTCGAGAAGGTCGGTCTCATATTTTGCGCCCTCAAGGTAGAACTCTTCTCCTGATTTTCCCAAATTTCATGGATCATCAAGGTAGAATTGATATGCTGGGTCAAGGCAGAACTCGTTTTCTGGGTCTCTGCACACACATCAGCTGAAGGAAGTGAAAACCACTGTATATCACCGCAATCATAATGTTCATCATGATAATGCCTTCTTACACAATCTTGGAAACACTATTCTCTGCATCTCAAGTCAATTTTCCTTCCCTTTTGCCTTCAATTTCATATCTTCACTTTCTTCATCACAAAGTCCCACTGGATATTAATTAACGTTTTTCAAACAATTAATTTTAATGCAGTAAAAGTTTATTATTGAAAAAACTGAACTTACAACTCATCGGTAAAGGCGACGTTTTGGGAAGAATCCACTCGCCTTGGTCACGGCAGATGAGGAAATGAGGAAGAAGCTGGAAAACTGCCGCGTGACATCCAACCTGCTTCAATTGAAACACCAACATTCATCGATTTAATGAATAAATTTAATTGAATCGATTTTTTTTTACAAACCTTCATCGATTGAATGAATTATAATGATCATGCAGTTGCACACAATTAATTATATACGGATACATTAACACTCATGCCAGACTTTCACCAACTTTATGATCTGTTTGGTTCTTGTCTGGCGAAGAGTACAGCAAAACATTCGTTTGTTCCAAACGCTTCTGAGACACAGACAGAATGGGATATGATGGGAGTGAAGAACATGCAGTTTATACAAAGTTTGGAATAATTTGTAATGTAAGGCAAGAATCTTCGCAACTTACGTTCCAACCTGGAAGATGGTTTCATTCGAGGGGGTGGAGGAGAGTTAACGAGCACCTCTTCTGAGAGGTCTTTGGAAAAAAAAACAATAAAAATATAAAAGATTAAATAAATTTATATCTTCATGAGTTTGATAACTTGTTCAGGAAAGGGCACAGAAGGGAATACACTGATGGAACAGGTAACGACGAAAAGGTGAATAATCCAGTCGAGGGAAGTAAAACTTCTTGTGATTTAACCTGCATAGTGATGACTCTGTCAATAAGTTACCTTCGCACCAAAGTTATAATGACAATTATCTCCACAATTAAGAACAGTCTTCTTCATCGAAGGAAGTATGAACAGCAATGTCTAAAAAAGAACAACTGCCAAAATGAAGTTCAGCGAAACGTCCCGATCTTGGGATTTGCTGTCTTTGCACCGAGTGTGTTCACCCCAACTGTCCAAAGTATAGAAGAGTGCTTACCTGTTGAAGGTCCGGCATGTGGTATGACCTGTCAACACCGTGATGTTTCTGCTGTTGCTGTTGCAGCCCTTCAGTAACATGTTGCTTGTGTTGCTGTTTCAGCCTGTGATCACAATGAGGGTTCTGCTTTTCCTGCATCCCCTCAACACCGTGCTGATTCTGTTGTTGCTGTTGCTCCTTTTGACCCTGTTTACCCGGAAGACCTTTAGACCCCACACGACCCTTTAAACTCCTATGCATCTTTTGACCTCTTTGACATTTATACTCGCAGATCCTTCAGACCCGTTGAGACCACATAGATCCATTTTGATCCCTTTTTTGAAAGAGCCGTATGACCTTGACACCGTTTGAACTGCTTCGACCACTTCAGAACCCTTAACACACACACACACACACACACACACACACACACAAACACACACACACACACACACACACACACACACACACACACACACACACACACACACACACACACAAACATCAAAATAGTCTTTTTGCAACACAGTCTATTCTTTTCAGCAGGTGATATGCAAACTCGTCCCACCCAGAGGGTGGTAAACTGTGCTGGTGACCTTATCTGATGGAAAACTACTTGGAAAAACTACAACTGAAATGAAATCAGATTCCTGGAAGTTTTACAACACAAAATAGAGCCTCTCCCCCTCCTCACCTGTGAACCTGGTGTTCCTGTCCTCAATTAAAATCGTCATCGGAACAAATACATTCATCATCCCCATCCTCACAATGACATCCGTCATCGTCATCGTCACAATCACATCCATCATCATCGTCGCAATCACATTCGTCGTCAACATCGTCACAATCACATTCGTCGTCAACATCGTCACAATCACATTCGTCGTCATCGTCGCAATCACATCCGTCGTCTTCTGAATCAAATCTGTCATCATCATCATCTTCCACATCTTCCACATCTTCATCCTCCCCATCAGACTCATCTTCTCCATCAACTTTCTTCTCCTTTCTGTAAACACACAAGAAAAACCAGAACTTCGTTTGAGAGAACATTTCTCTGTGTAGCACAAATGTATCAATCAGAGCACCACCAGATATATAAACTCCAATAACAACATATTCATCA
The DNA here is from genome assembly GCF_056783735.1 of Eptatretus burgeri. NCBI lineage: Eukaryota > Metazoa > Chordata > Myxini > Myxiniformes > Myxinidae > Eptatretus > Eptatretus burgeri. Next base: position 19,930 of record NW_028222118.1, read on the forward strand.
GGAGAGAGGTCCATCGGGATCATAGTTTGCTGTTTTTAATTTGAAGATCAATAATAAAAAGAAGACTTGTG
>NW_028222118.1:25000-35000 GCF_056783735.1 Eptatretus burgeri
ATGCTCATCTGTGTATGCGTCACTTGGTACATCTGTTCGGGGTCCATGCAAACGTCATTACTTTTTTGAAATGTCCATTTTTTAACAGAGTTGCTTTGATTCCCTGCAGAGCATCTCGCAAAATATCCGAAAACAAAGACATAAATCTGTCAGACGCAATAGAAAGGCAGCCCCTCTGGGGGACATGGCGTGAGGTCGAGCAATGAATGTATTGACTCATAAAGCTCAATGTAACTGGTTAATTTTTGCCACTTTCCTGCATTTTTTGTTCACTCAATATAATTCTCCAAACAGGAGAAAAAGATAAGTTTAATGATTTGGAAATTTCACATTTTCCTGTGTATCGCTTGAGGAGGGAACACAGCCTTGCTTGCTTGAAGTAAATAGGTTTATCGGCTTAGTTATAAGACTCTTTATTTCTTTAAATTATCAGATTTCACGACAGATTTCAACACTTATTTAGTCCGAACGATATCGGATCCTCAAAACCGAAATAATAGTTTGATGATGTACTTTACTTCGGTTGTGAGAGTAGATCGTGGAAAATCGTATCATAATGCATGAAATCACTCCAAGCTCCAAATGTGAAAACTACAGTACTTACAAAAGCGATGTACACAGTGATTCGTACCTATGATGAACAGGTATTCGATAATATGAGTGAGGAAAGTGAAAGAAAAACATTTATCGTCAACAAATCGTTGCGGGCTGTTCCAAGTCAGGGCATGGTTGAGCAGGCCAAAAAACATGGCGGCTTCAGACCCCAACAAGGTTACCCAGGAAAAGTCTTAACACCCCAGAGTGAGGTGGCCGAGGATCGCCTGATTAAGGAGATAATTTAAAAAGGACATTAATTCATTCTCTTCAAAACGGGTGTTTAAATGAACTGAAACAACCAATTTTCACTCTTGCACTTCCTTGGAGTTCACTTTGTTTGCATGCACAGTTTCATGATGCTGGGATTTATTATTTTCGATTTATGGAGGAGACACACACACACACACACGAATCGATGTATGAGCGTTTAACATTTACTTTGCTGTTGTCATAGGAACCTGAATATCTCTCAAAATCTTGGTTTGAAGATTGAGTATCTCACCAAGCAGGAAGCTTTCTAAACCTCATGGGTCATGCTGGACTTGCAACCGTTTCATTCCTTTCATTTACCCCGCAACAAAAGGCGAAGGAGGTTGTTTTCACCTCTTTCTGTCTGTTTGTTTGTTACGTGCAAAATCGAATACTTTTCAAGTAAATTGGTTCGTCAATATTGTTATTCTGTCTGTTTGTTTGTTTATCGCCTACAGGTCACAATTTTAAGCCGATCTTCACGAAGCTTCATCAATTGGTAGAGTTTGTCAAAAGTATGAAGCCTGTTGTTTTTGAGGTCAAAAGGTCATAGGGTCAACATAGGGCAAAGGTCAACAACTTTGGGGAGATTTCTAAAATCCCCAATTTTCATTGATCGACTTAAAATTTGCAGAGGATTTATATTTCAGGTTAATTAATTCAACCAAGCAATTATTTTTGAGGTCAACATGGACCAAAAGGTCAGCAGAGGCCCAAGGTCAACAACAAAGTTGGTATTTCTAAAATCCGCAATTTTCATCTGGTTGACTTGAAACTTGAAGAAGATATATTTGTACATATATATATATATATATATATATATATATATATATATATATATATATATATATTTATTTCAGGTCACTGAATTAAAACTGTGAATTATTTTTGAAGTCAGCATGGACCAAAAGGTCAGCGGAAGCCAAAGGTCAGCAACTTGGGTGAGATTTCTAAAATCCTCAATTCTTTCTTCCTAAATTCTTCAATCAGATCTTCTGACGATGTCCTTGTCAAAGTGGACATCTCTCTGGCTATTATCAGAGAACCACCTCACCACCGTCGAGTCTGGCATGTCACTCAAGATGACGGGCAGGGTCTCCAAGCAGCCATCAAACTTGCAGATTGGTCTCCTATCGCTACTTTCTCCAACATCAACTCATCCAGGGAATTCTTTCAAAGAAACTTGCTCTCCCTCATGCACAGATTTATCCCATCTCGTCTTCAGTTGTCCTACCCTTCCTCCCGCCCTTGGTTCACTGAAGCTTGTGGCGAGGCAGTTTTCCTGAAACAACTTGTGTTTGCCTCATGGAAAGCAAACCCAACTGAGGGTAATCTCAGTTCCTTTCATAAAGCTTGGAACAAGTGTGTATCTTCCCTCAGGAGAGCCAGAAAACATCATCTTTGAAAGCTCAAGTCCAGACTTTCAAACCTCTCTCCCTCCTCAAAAATCGTGGTGGCATCTAATCAAATCTGTGTGTGGTGTATGTTCCCCCTCCATCCCCTCCCTTACTTCACATGACCGCACTGCTGACACCAAACGTGAAAAGGCTGAATGCATAAACTCGGTGTTTGCAGCTCAATCTTGTGTCCAAAATCCATCGCTTTCTCTACCCACCTCACCCAGTCGAACTCAACTGTCCCTGGACTTTGTGTCCTTTTCTCCTGACAAGGTGGAGAGCTTGCTGTCAAACCTCAACTCAGATTCTGCAACCAGTCCAGACGGCATCAGCCCACGTTTCCTAAAAACCTGCTCTTCTGCTCTTGCTCACCCTCAGTCTGTTTTATTCAACCTCTCATTTACCCAACGTCATCTGCCATCTGCTTTGAAATCAGTAAACATTCCTGCCCTGCATAAAAATGTGCACAAACAGATCCCTGCAACTCCAGACCATTCAGCCTTCTCCCAATCATCACCAGGGTTATGGAATCCATCATCACTTCAGACATTAAATCCTTCCTCTTTTCCAATGGCTTGATTTCCGATCTTCAATTTGGTTTCAGACCATGTCACCCGACCCTGGATATGTTGCTTCTGCTCTCCCAACAATGGATGGAGGTCTTCAATGCCAGACATGAAATCAGAACCATATCCCAAGACATATCGCGTGCGTTTGACACGGTCTGGCACCCTGCCCTGCTCACCAAACTCTTCCTATGGTATCCAAGGCCATCTGCACTCTTGGCTCGCAGACTTCCTCTCCTATCGCAGTCAACGTCTGGCCCTAAATGGAGTTCTTTCATCACCTCTTCCTGTCCTAGTTGAAGTTCCTCAAGGCAGCATTCTGTGCCCTGTTCTTTTTCTGGTTTTCATCAATAATCTCACTGACTCTCTGGAAAATCCTCTTTATCTGTTGGCTGATGACTCCGCCCTCTGCCATACCATCTGTCATCCTTCAGACAAGCATGCAGCATCTTCTTCGCTCACTGCAGATATGGGTACAAATCAGAAACTGGTCCAACGCGTGGAACATGTGTTTCAATCCGGAGAAATCTCACTCTGTCTCTCTGAAAGGACCGTTTAGAACCCCCCCCCCATCCCCTTTCTCAACAATCCTCTGGAAGAAGTCCTTTCTTTCAAGCTTCTGGGTCTCACTATCTGTCATAATCTTTCTTGGGAAAGCCACATTTCAAACCTGGCCTCCAAAGCCAGTTGCCGACTGGGAATCCTCCGTTGTGCAAAGTCCTCACTCGGCCCACCTGAGCTCCTGATCACCAACAAAGCTTTCATCCGCAGCCTGATCGAGTACTGCTCTCTCCTCTCAGCTGGTGCGCCGCCTCCCTCCTTTCTCGGCTTCACGCTGTGGAAACCAAGACATTTCGGATCAATGGCATCTCCCGTGATGAGGCTGAGTCTTTGGGCCTCTCACTCCCTCACCGAAGGCTTGTCGGTGGTCTTTCTCTCTTCTACCGTCTCCTCTCCAGCCTCGCCTGTTCACCTTCACTCTTTCATTCCTATTTTTCCCTGCCTCTGGAATAAACTCCTTCACTCTGTTCAATCCAATTCTTCCCTCCAGGCATTCAAAACAGCTGTTCACCACCACCTCTCATCATCCCCCATCCAAATCCTCGATATTTTCTACCTCTGTTAATCCAGCCAAGCCCACTTCTTTCAAATTCCCTGCTTTCCTTCCTGAAAGTCCATGTTATGTCCATCTTGTATTCTCCATGTTCCCTGCCCCCATTCCTCTCCCTTACACAGATCCCCTCATGTCTCTGTTCCCCACTGTTTTGTCCCTCCCGCTCCCACTTCTTTTCTCTCATTCCCCTCCTTGCTGTGTGTTGTGTGTTCGCTCTCATACGAACCTCGACAAGGTATACAATTATTTTTTTTAACCCCTCACACCCCAAACCCAAACCCTACCCTCACATGAAAAACCAAACCCTAATATCCCCAAATCCAACCCCAGCCCTCACATTAAAACCCAAACCACAACCTTCATATCCCAAACCCAAACCCTAACCTTCACACCTAAAACCCAAACCCTCACCTTCATATCCCAAACCCAACCCAACTCTAATCCCAAGATCATTAATCATTTTTACACAATTTTTTCAAAAAGAAACAAGCTCAAATGAGCGAAGATCCTCGTACTCTTAATGATGACGTCATAAAAACGAATATAAACGAATATGACGTCATTGTGATGTATCAGGTTTGCGATAAATTATCTGTGCTGAAGCCTGGCTTGATTGCCGCAAACAAAATTCAAACAGCTTGCCGAGTTTCGGAGATAATGGTATCGGCGATTTCCATTAGCGGCGATATTATGACGTCTACTTTTTTCTCGGAAGAATTTCCAAAATCGGAGATGCTTACTGCCCGCGGGTGGGCTTTCTGCATATACATGGCAAGTTTCACGAAGATCCGATGAAAACTCTGGGTTGTGAAACAAAAAATATCAAAAAATAGGAATAACGTTATAAAAATTGATATGACGTCACAGTGATGCATCATATGTGCGGTACTTCATCTGTGCTAATGCCCTGTTCGATTCCCACAAACAGAATTCAAAAAGCTTGCCTGGTTTCGGAGATAAGTTTTTAGGCGATTTCCATTAGCGGAGATATTTTGACGTCATAACTTTTTTTCTTGGAAGAATTTTCAAAATCGGAGATGGTTACTGTCTGCGCAGGGTATTTTTACATGTATCTGCCAAGTTTCAGGAAGTTTCGATGAAAACTGTAGGCTGTGGAACAAACAAGCTCAAATGAGCTAAGATCTTCGTTCTCTTATGATGACGTCATAAAAACGAATATGACGTCATTGTGATGTATCAGGTTTGCGATAAATTAATTATCTGTGATAATGCCCGGCTTGATTCCCGCAAACAAAATTCAAACAGCTTGCCTAGTTTCGGAGATAATGGTAGAGGCGATTTCCATTGGAGGTGATATTATGACGTCAACTTTTTTTCCTCAGAAGAATTTCCAAAATCTGAGATGGTGACTGCCTGCTTGGGGGCTTTCTGCATTTACATGGCAAGTTTCATGAAGATCTGATGAAAACTCTGGGTTGCGAAACAAAAAATAGGAATGACGACATAAGAATTGATATGACGTCATAGTGATGTATCATAAGTGTGGTATTTCATCTCTGCTAATGCCCTGTTTGATTCCCGCAAACAGAATTGAAAAAGCTTGCCTGGTTTCGGAGATAATTTTTTAGGCGATTTCCATTCGCGGAGATATTTTGACGTCATTACTTTTTTTTCTTGGAGGAATTTTCAAAATTGGAGACGGTTACTGTCTGCGCAGGGTATTTTTGCATAAAAAATCTCAAGTTTCAGGAAGTTTCGATGAAAACTGTAGGCTGTGAAACAAAAATGTCCACAAGAAGAAGATGAAGAACAACAACGCGAGTCAGACGTAGAGATCCTCCACGAGGATCTAAAAACTCAACGAATTATGATATTTAAAACAGTTTAATATATTTTTTTTGAGCAGTTCAATCATCGTACAAGGTCAACACAGTTTTTCAACTCAACAAAGTTTTGGGTTTTTTCTTCCAGTTCCATCTGAAGAATGAAGTTTCAGTTGTTTCAAGTTTGAAGAAGTGGAAAGGAAGAGATATATTGTAAATTTGTCTCAGGAAATCTCAGGTCTTCCCAGCACTTTCTTGATATTGCTGAAAAAGAATAAATAAATACATTACATGTCTAATATCGAATTAAATAAGATATAACCATTAATTTTTAATCAACTGAACCGACCACTCATCAAGCACCATCCAACCAAGAATGACATGGATAGATTGGTTTGGAACTCCAAAGGTCTCCAAGACAGAACTCATTTTGCGAGTCTGGAAGGTCGGTCTCATATTTTGCTCCCTCAAGGAAGAACTCTTCTCCTGATTTTCCCTAATTTCATGGATCATCAAGGTAGAATTGATATGCTGGGTCAAGGCAGAACTCGTTTTCTGGGTCTCTGCACACACATCAGCTGAAGAAAGTGAAAACCACTGCATATCACCGCAATCATAATGTTCATCATGATAATGCCTTCTTACACAATCCTGGAAACACTGTATTCTCTGCATCTCAGTTCAATTTTCCTTCCCTTTTGCCTTCAATTACATATCTTCACTTTCTTCATCACAAAGTCCCACTGGATATTAATTAACGTTTTTCAAACAATTAATTTTAATGCAGTAAAAGTTTATTATTGAAAAAAGCTGAACTTACAACTCATCGGTAAAGGCGACGTTTTGGGAAGAATCCACTCGCCTTGGTCACGGCAGATGAGGAAATGAGGAAGAAGGTGGAAAACTGCCGCGTGACATCCAACCTGCTTCAATTGAAACACCAACATTCATCGATTTAATGAATAAATTTAATTGCATCGATTTTTTTACAAACCTTCATCGATTGAATGAATTATAATGATCATTCAGTTGCACACAATTAATTATATACGGATACATTAACACTCATGCCAGACTTTCACCAACTTTATGATCTGTTTGGTTCTTGTCTGGCAAAGAGTACACAAAACATTCGTTTGTTCCAAACGCTTCTGAGACACAGACAGAATGGGATATGATGGGAGTGAAGAACATGCAGTTTATACAAGGTTTGGAATAATTTGTAATGTAAGGCAAGAATCTTCGCAACTTACGTTCCAACCTGGAAGATGGTTTCATTCGAGGGGTGGAGGAGAGTTAACGAGCACCTCTTCTGAGAGGTCTTTGGAAAAAAAAAACAATAAAAATATAAAAGATTAAATAAATTTATATCTTCATGAGTTTGATAACTTGTTCAGGAAAGGGCACAGAAGGGAATATACTGATGGAACAGGTAACGACGAAAAGGTGAATAATCCAGTCGAGGGAAGTAAAACTTCTTGTGATTTAACGTGCATAGTGATGACTCTGTCAATAAGTTACCTTCGCACCAAAGTTATAATGACAATTATCTCCACAATTAAGAACAGTCTTCTTCATCGAAGGAAGTATGAACAGCAATGTCTATAAAAGAACAACTGCCAAAATGAAGTTCAGCGAAACGTCCCGATCTTGGGATTTGCTGTCTTTGCACCGAGTGTGTTCACCCCAACTGTCCAAAGTATAGAAGAGTGCTTACCTGTTGAAGGTCCGGCATGTGGTATGACCTGTCAACACCGTGATGTTTCTGCTGTTGCTGTTGCAGCCCTTCAGTAACATGTTGCTTGTGTTGCTGTTTCAGCCTGTGATCACAATGAGGGTTCTGCTTTTCCTGCATCCCCTCAACACCGTGCTGATTCTGTTGTTGCTGTTGCTCCTTTCGACCCTGTTTACCCGTAAGACCTTTAGATCCCACACGACCCTTTAAACTCCTATGTATCTTTTGACCTCTTTGACATTTATACTCGCAGATCCTTCAGACCCGTTGAGACCACATAGATCCATTTTGATCCCTTTTTTTGAAAGAGCCGTATGACCTTTACACCGTTTGAACTGCTTCGTCCACTTCAGAACCCTTAACACACACACACACACACACACACACACACACACACACACACACACACACACACACACACACACACACACACACACACACACACACACACACAAACACATACACACATCAAAATAGTCTTTTTGCAACACAGTCTATTCTTTTTAGCAGGTGATGTGCAAACTCGTCCCACCCAGAGGGTGGTAAACTGTGCTGGTGACCTTATCTGATCGAAAACTACTTGGAAAAACTACAACTGAAATGAAATCAGATTCCTGGAAGTTTTACAACACAAAATAGAGCCTCTCCCCCTCCTCACCTGTGAACCTGGTGTTCCTGTCCTCAATTAAAATCGTCATCAGAACAAATACATTCATCGTCCCCATCCTCACAATGACATCCGTCATCGTCATCGTCACAATCACATCCATCATCATCGTCGCAATCACATTCGTCGTCTCCATCGTCACAATCACATTCGTCGTCATCGTCGCAATCACATCCGTCGTCTTCTGAATCAAATCTGTCATCATCATCATCTTCCACATCTTCATCCTCCCCATCAGACTCATCTTCTCCATCAACTTTGTTCTCCTTTCTGTGAACACACAAGAAAAACCAGAACTTCGTTTGAGAGAACATTTCTCTGTGTAGCACAAATGTATCAATCAGAGCACCACCAGATATATAAACTCCAATAACAACATATTCATCAGGAGAGAGGTCCATCGGGATCAAAGTTTGCTGTTTTTAATTTGAAGATCAATAATAAAAAGAAGACTTGTGAAGAGCTTTACCGGAACCGTTTCTTCATCCATAAATAAATCGCACAAAGCGAGTTGATGATAAGTATCACCATGGAGATGATCCCAACAGCAAATTCAAATCTCCCCAAAGCGACAAGAGTTGTCCAACGTCCATCGGACCGAAGATGGAACCTTCCCCACAGATCTGTGGACACGGATATAACAAGTTTAATAAATTAATGTGACTTCAATGAAAACAGGAATCAATTTCCTTCATAACAATCCTGAAATAGGATCCTCTCAAACTGAAGTTGAAACACGACGTTCTGACCACACGCCCAGCAAACGGATCAATCATTCCAGAACAGGTGTGGTTTCCTTGTAACAAGATTTAAGAGAACATTTGTTCACATCAGAATCAAACATTCATAATTTCTTGAATATCACAATCTGCTCTGTTCCTTGAACTTCCTTTTCATTCTCATCAATGGGATCTTTAAACCTTTACCCTCCGTCCATCAGGGACGGTCTTTCTCTTCGTTTCCCACTTACCTGGTAAGACTTCCTCATAGTCCAGACTCCTGGACGCACTTGCAGGTGTGCCGGAAACATATCCGCTTGAAATTCTTTGAAAAAACTCAAGAGCACAACAAGGAAGGACCACATCGTAGCAGCGAATGTGGCAGAATGGTCGAAATGTTCAAAAAGGTGAACACACAATGCATCGCGACGATGGTCTTTGTGACGCTGCAAGCATTGTTGTCATGGCAACCCCATTGCGTTCCAAACGAACCCATTTCAGTTTTCATTGTATCATCATCCCATGTATTCCATGTAATTATATCATGGTTTGTAATCTTTGTGAACAGGTTGGCCTGAAAGTCGTTTTACCCCTCACCAGGAAAGCATTCATTCTTAAAATCTTGAAATAAGGTTTTATTGTGCAGTACTGTACTTATTATATAAAAGAAACACTTTGTGTATTTGTATGTGCTCCATCAGTATGGAGATGATCAACATCAATATCTTGAATGCAACAACCTTATAATGTTCAGCACTGTTTGCATTCTCAATGAAATGCTGTCCAATAGCAGATGCAGACGATGTTGGGATTGATGCTGGGACCTTCCTTCAAGCCCGTACCGGCTGTATTCGCGGACCAATAGTGTTTTTCCTGATGGACAAAGGGACGTGATGTTTGATTCTGTCAGTTGGAATCTGGTCAGTTCTGCCTCCATCCCAACATCACACCGGCACTTGAACTCATATATAATGTATCTATAACTCCAGCAATCTGTGTGTGTGTGTGTGTGTGTGTGTGTGTGTGTCTGTCTGTCTGTGACTGCCGTTTCTCGACGACCGCCTGTCCGATCGGATTGATACGTGCCAGGAATATTGCCGGGGCCCCGCAGATGTTCCTTTTCGAGGTTTGATATCGATTGGACCAGCGGTTCCCAAGTTAAGGCTATTTAT
>NW_028222118.1:40000-57500 GCF_056783735.1 Eptatretus burgeri
AGAGGCCCAAGGTCAACAACAAAGTTGGTATTTCTAAAATCCGCAATTTTCATCTGGTTGACTTGAAACTTGAAGATATATATATATATATATATATATATATATATATATATATATATATATATATATATATATATATATATATATATATATATATTTCAGGTCACTGAATTAAAACTTTGAATTATTTTTGAAGTTAGCATGGACCAAAAGGTCAGCGGAAGCCAAAGGTCAGCAACTTGGGTGAGATTTCTAAATTCCTCAATTCTTTCTTCCTAAATTCTTCAATCAGATCTTCTGACGATGTCCTTGTCAAAGTGGACATCTCTCTGGCTATTATCAGAGAACCACCTCACCACCGTCGAGTCTGGCATGTCACTCAAGCTGACTGGCAGGGTCTCCAAGCAGCCATCAAACTTACAGATTGGTCTCCTATCGCTACTTTCTCCAACATCAACTCATCCTGGGAATTCTTTCAAAGAAACTTGCTCTCCCTCATGCACAGATTTATCCCCTCTCGTCTTCAGTTGCCCTACCCTTCCTCCCGCCCTTGGTTCACTGAAGCTTGTGGCGAGGCAGTTTTCCTGAAACAACTTGTGTTTGCCTCATGGAAAGCAAACCCAACTGAGGGTAATCTCAGTTCCTTTCATAAAGCTTGGAACAAGTGTGTATCTTCCCTCAGGAGAGCCAGAAAACATCATCGTTGAAAGCTCAAGTCCAAACTTTCAAACCTCTCTCCCTCCTCAAAAATCGTGGTGGCATCTAATCAAATCTGTTTGTGGTGTATGTTCCCCCTCCATCCCCTCCCTTACTTCACATGGCCGCGCTGCTGACACCACACGTGAAAAGGCTGAATGCATAAACTCGGTGTTTGCTGCTCAATCTTGTGTCCAAAATCCATCGCTTTCTCTACCCACCTTACCCAGTCGAACTCAACTGTCCCTGGACTTTGTGTCCTTTTCACCTGACAAGGTGGAGAGCTTGCTGTCAAACCTCAACTCAGATTCTGCAACCAGTCCAGACGGCATCAGCCCACGTTTCCTAAAAACCTGCTCTTCTGCTCTTGCTCACCCTCAGTCTGTTTTATTCAACCTCTCATTTACCCAACGTCATCTGCCATCTGCTTGGAAATCAGTAAACATTCCTGCCCTGCATAAAAATGTGCACAAACAGATCCCTGCAACTCCAGACCACTCAGCCTTCTGCCAATCATCAGCAAGGTTATGGAATCCATCATCACTTCAGACATTAAATCCTTCCTCTTCTCCAATGGCTTGATTTCCGATCTTCAATTTGGTTTCAGACCATGTCACCCGACCCTGGATATGTTGCTTCTGCTCTCCCAACAATGGATGGAGGTCTTCAATGCCAGACATGAAATCAGAACCATATCCCAAGACATATCGCGTGCGTTTGACACGGTCTGGCACCCTGCCCTGCTCACCAAACTCTTCCTATGGTATCCAAGGCCATCTGCACTCTTGGCTCGCAGACTTCGTCTCCTATCGCAGTCAACGTCTGGCCCTAAATGGAGTTCTTTCATCACCTCTTCCTGTCCAGGCTGGAGTTCCTCAAGGTAGCATTCTGGGCCCTGTTCTTTTTCTGGTTTTCATCAATAATCTCACTGACTCTCTGGAAAATCCTCTTTATCTGTTTGCTGATGACTCCGCCCTCTGCCATACCATCTGTCATCCTTCAGACCGGCGTGCAGCATCTTCTTCACTCACTGCAGATCTGGGTACAAATCACAAACTGGTCCAACGCGTGGAACATGTCTTTCAATCCGGAGAAATCTCACTCTGTCTCTCTGAAAGAACCGTTTAGAACCCCCCCCCATCCCCTTTCTCAACAATCCTCTGGAAGAAGTCCTTTCTTTCAAGCTTCTGGGTCTCACTATCTGTCATAATCTTTCTTGGGAAAGCCAGATTTAAAACCTGGCCTCCAAAGCCAGTTGCCGACTGGGAATCCTCCGTCGTGCAAAGTCCTGACCTCGCCCACCTGAGCTCCTGATCACCAACGAAGCTTTCATCCGCAGCCTGATCGAGTACTGCTCTCCCCTCTCAGCTGGTGTGCCGCCTCCCTCCTTTCTCGGCTTCACGCTGTGGAAACCAAGACATTTCGGATCAATGGCATCTCCCGCGATGAGGCTGAGTCTTTGGGCCTCTCACTCCCTCACTGAAGGCTTGTTGGTGGTTGCTCTCTCTTCTGCCGTCTTCTCTCCAGCCTCGCCTGTTCACCTTCACTCTTTCATTCCTATTTTTTCCCTGCCTTTGGAATAAACTCCTTCACTCTGTTCAATCCAATTCTTCCCTCCAGGCATTCAAAACAGCTGTTCACCACCACCTCTCATCATCCCCCATACAAATCCTCGATATTTTCTACCCCCGATAATCCACCCAAGCCCACCTCCTTCAAATTCCCTGCTTTCCTTCCTGAAAGTCCATGTTATGTCCATCTTGTATTCTCCATGTTCCCTGCCCCCATTCCTCTCCCTTACACAGATCCCCTAATGTCTCTGTTCCCCACTGTTTTGTCCCTCCCACTCCCACTTCTTTTCTCTCATTCCCCTCCTTGCTGTGTGTTGTGTGTTCGCTCTCATACGAACCTCGACAAGGTATACAATTATTATTTTTTAACCCCTCACACCCCAAACCCAAACCCTACCCTCACATGAAAAACCAAACCCTAATATCCCCAAATCCAACCCCAACCCTCACATTAAAACCCAAACCACAACCTTCATACCCCAAACCCAAACCCTAACCTTCACACCTAAAACCCAAACCCTCACCTTCATATCCCAAACCCAACCCAACTCTAATCCCAAGATCATTAATCATTTTTACACAATTTTTTAAAAAAGAAACAAGCTCAAATGAGCGAAGATCCTCGTACTCTTAATGATGACGTCATAAAAACGAATATAAACGAATATGACGTCATTGTGATGTATCAGGTTTGCGATAAATTATCTGTGCTGAAGCCTGGCTTGATTGCCGCAAACAACATTCAAACAGCTTGCCGAGTTTCGGAGATAATGGTATCGGCGATTTCCATTCGCGGCGATATTATGACGTCTACTTTTTTCTCGGAAGAATTTCCAAAATCGGAGATGCTTACTGCCCGCGGGTGGGCTTTCTGCATATACATGGCAAGTTTCACGAAGATCCGATGAAAACTCTGGGTTGTGAAACAAAAAATATCAAAAAATAGGAATAACGTTATAAAAATTGATATGACGTCATAGTGATGCATCATATGTGCGGTAACTCATCTGTGCTAATGTCCTGTTCGATTCCCACAAACAGAATTCAAAAAGCTTGCCTGGTTTCGGAGATAATTTATTAGGCAATTTCCATTAGCGGAGATATTTTGACGTCATAACTTTTTTTCTCGGAAGAATTTTCAAAATCGGAGATGGTTACTGTCTGCGCAGGGTATTTTTACATGTATCTGCCAAGTTTCAGGAAGTTTCGATGAAAACTGTAGGCTGTGAAACAAACAAGCTCAAACGAGCTAAGATCTTCGTTCTCTTAATGATGACATCATAAAAACGAATATGACATCATTGTGATGTATCAGATTTGGAATAAATTAATTATCTGTGATAATGCCCGGCTTGATTCCCGCAAACAAAATTCAAACAGCTTGCCTAGTTTCGGAGATAATGGTATAGGCGATTTCCATTGGAGGTGATATTATGACGTCAACTTTTTTTCCTCAGAAGAATTTCCAAAATCTGAGATGGTGACTGCCTGCTTGTGGGCTTTCTGCATTTACATGGCAAGTTTCATGAAGATCTGATGAAAACTCTGGGTTGCGAAACAAAAAATAGGAATGACGACATAAAAATTGATATGACGTCATAGTGATGTATCATATGTGTGGTATTTCATCTGTGCTAATGCCCTGTTTGATTCCCTTAAACAGAATTGAAAAAGCTTGCCTAGTTTCGGAGATAATTTTTTAGGCGATTTCCATTAGCGGAGATATTTTGACGTCATTACTTTTTTTTCTTTGAGGAATTTTCAAAATTGTAGACGGTTACTGTCTGCGCAGGGTATTTTTACATAAAAAATCTCAAGTTTCAGGAAGTTTCGATGAAAACTGAAGGCTGTGAAACAAAAATGTCCACAAGAAGAAGATGAAGAACAACAACGCGAGTCAGACGTAGAGATCCTCCACGAGGATCTAAAAACTCAACGATTTATGATATTTAAAACAGTTTAATGTTTTTTTTTGAGCAGTTCAATAATCGTACAAGGTCAACACAATTTTTCAACTCAACAAAGTTTTGGTTTTTTCTTCCAGTTCCATCTGAAGAATGAAGTTTCAGTTGTTTCAAGTTTGAAGAAGTGGAAAGGAAGAGATATATTGTAAATTTGTCTCAGGAAATCTCAGGTCTTCCCAGCACTTTCTTGATATTGCTGAAAAAGAATAAATAAATACATTACATGACTAATATCGAATTAAATAAGATATAACCATTAATTTTTAATCAACTGAACCGACCACTCATCAAGCACCATCCAACCAAGAATGACATGGAAAGATTGGTTTGGAACTCCAAAGGTCTCCAAGACAGAACTCATTTTGCGAGTCGAGAAGGTCGGTCTCATATTTTGCGCCCTCAAGGTAGAACTCTTCTCCTGATTTTCCCAAATTTCATGGATCATCAAGGTAGAATTGATATGCTGGGTCAAGGCAGAACTCGTTTTCTGGGTCTCTGCACACACATCAGCTGAAGGAAGTGAAAACCACTGTATATCACCGCAATCATAATGTTCATCATGATAATGCCTTCTTACACAATCTTGGAAACACTATTCTCTGCATCTCAAGTCAATTTTCCTTCCCTTTTGCCTTCAATTTCATATCTTCACTTTCTTCATCACAAAGTCCCACTGGATATTAATTAACGTTTTTCAAACAATTAATTTTAATGCAGTAAAAGTTTATTATTGAAAAAACTGAACTTACAACTCATCGGTAAAGGCGACGTTTTGGGAAGAATCCACTCGCCTTGGTCACGGCAGATGAGGAAATGAGGAAGAAGCTGGAAAACTGCCGCGTGACATCCAACCTGCTTCAATTGAAACACCAACATTCATCGATTTAATGAATAAATTTAATTGAATCGATTTTTTTACAAACCTTCATCGATTGAATGAATTATAATGATCATGCAGTTGCACACAATTAATTATATACGGATACATTAACACTCACGGCAGACTTTCACCAACTTTATGATCTGTTTGGTTCTTGTCTGGCGAAGAGTACAGCAAAACATTCGTTTGTTCCAAACGCTTCTGAGACACAGACAGAATGGGATATGATGGGAGTGAAGAACATGCAGTTTATACAAAGTTTGGAATAATTTGTAATGTAAGGCAAGAATCTTCGCAACTTACGTTCCAACCTGGAAGATGGTTTCATTCGAGGGGTGGAGGAGAGTTAACGAGCACCTCTTCTGAGAGGTCTTTGGAAAAAAACAATAAAAATATAAAAGATTAAATAAATTTATATCTTCATGAGTTTGATAACTTGTTCAGGAAAGGGCACAGAAGGGAATACACTGATGGAACAGGTAACGACGAAAAGGTGAATAATCCAGTCGAGGGAAGTAAAACTTCTTGTGATTTAACCTGCATAGTGATGACTCTGTCAATAAGTTACCTTCGCACCAAAGTTATAATGACAATTATCTCCACAATTAAGAACAGTCTTCTTCATCGAAGGAAGTATGAACAGCAATGTCTAAAAAAGAACAACTGCCAAAATGAAGTTCAGCGAAACGTCCCGATCTTGGGATTTGCTGTCTTTGCACCGAGTGTGTTCACCCCAACTGTCCAAAGTATAGAAGAGTGCTTACCTGTTGAAGGTCCGGCATGTGGTATGACCTGTCAACACCGTGATGTTTCTGCTGTTGCTGTTGCAGCCCTTCAGTAACATGTTGCTTGTGTTGCTGTTTCAGCCTGTGATCACAATGAGGGTTCTGCTTTTCCTGCATCCCCTCAACACCGTGCTGATTCTGTTGTTGCTGTTGCTCCTTTTGACCCTGTTTACCCGGAAGACCTTTAGACCCCACACGACCCTTTAAACTCCTATGCATCTTTTGACCTCTTTGACATTTATACTCGCAGATCCTTCAGACCCGTTGAGACCACATAGATCCATTTTGATCCCTTTTTTTGAAAGAGCCGTATGACCTTGACACCGTTTGAACTGCTTCGACCACTTCAGAACCCTTAACACACACACACACACACACACACACACACACACACACACACACACACACACACACACACACACACACACACACACACACACACACACACACAAACACACACACAAACATCAAAATAGTCTTTTTGCAACACAGTCTATTCTTTTCAGCAGGTGATATGCAAACTCGTCCCACCCAGAGGGTGGTAAACTGTGCTGGTGACCTTATCTGATGGAAAACTACTTGGAAAAACTACAACTGAAATGAAATCAGATTCCTGGAAGTTTTACAACACAAAATAGAGCCTCTCCCCCTCCTCACCTGTGAACCTGGTGTTCCTGTCCTCAATTAAAATCGTCATCGGAACAAATACATTCATCATCCCCATCCTCACAATGACATCCGTCATCGTCATCGTCACAATCACATCCATCATCATCGTCGCAATCACATTCGTCGTCAACATCGTCACAATCACATTCGTCGTCAACATCGTCACAATCACATTCGTCGTCATCGTCGCAATCACATCCGTCGTCTTCTGAATCAAATCTGTCATCATCATCATCTTCCACATCTTCCACATCTTCATCCTCCCCATCAGACTCATCTTCTCCATCAACTTTCTTCTCCTTTCTGTAAACACACAAGAAAAACCAGAACTTCGTTTGAGAGAACATTTCTCTGTGTAGCACAAATGTATCAATCAGAGCACCACCAGATATATAAACTCCAATAACAACATATTCATCAGGAGAGAGGTCCATCGGGATCATAGTTTGCTGTTTTTAATTTGAAGATCAATAATAAAAAGAAGACTTGTGAAGAGTTTTACCGGAACCGTTTGTTCATCCATAAATAAATCGCACAAAGCGAGTTGATGATAAGTATCACCATGGAGATGATCCCAACAGCAAATTCAAATCTCCCCCAAAGCGACACGAGTTGTCCAACGTCCATCGGACCGACGATGGAACCTTCCCCAAAGATCTGTGGACACGGATATAACAAGTTTAATAAATTAATGTGACTTCAATGAAAACAGGAATCAATTTCCTTCATAACAATCCTTAAATAGGATCCTCTCAAACTGAAGTTGAAACACGACGTTCTGACCACACGCCCAGCAAACGGATCAATCATTCCAGAACAGGTGTGGTTTCCTTGTAGCAAGATTTAAGAGAACATTTGTTCACATCATAATCAAACATTCATAATTTCATGAATATCACAATCTGCTCTGTTCCTTTAACTTCCTTTTCATTCTCATTAATGGGATCTTTAAACCTTTACCCTCCGTCCATCAGGGACGGTCTTTCTCTTTGTTTCCCACTTACCTGGTAAGAGTTCCTTATACTCCAGATTCCTGGACGCACTTGCAGGTGTGCCGGAAACATATCCTCTTGAAATTCTTTGAAAAAACTCAAGAGCACAACAAGGAAGGACCACATCGTAGCAGCGAATGTGGCAGAATGGTCGAAATGTTCAAAAAGGTGAACACACAATGCATCGCGACGATGGTCTTTGTGACGCTGCAAGCATTGTTGTCATGGCAACCCCATTGCGTTCCAAACGAACCCATTTCAGTTTTCATTGTATCATCATCCCATGTATTCCATGTAATTATATCATGGATTGTAATATTTGTGAACAGGTTGGCCTGAAAGTCGTTTTACCCCTCACCAGGAAAGCATTCATTCTTAAAATCTTGAAATAAGGTTTTATTGTGCAGTACTGTACTTATTATATAAAAGAAACACTTTGTGTATTTGTATGTGCTCCATCAGTATGGAGATGATCAACATCAATATCTTGAATGCATCCACATTATAATGTTCAGCACTGTTTGCATTCTCAATGAAATGCTGTCCAATAGCAGATGCAGACGATGTTGGGATTGATGCTGGGACCTTCCTTCAAGCCCGTACCGGCTGTATTCGCGGACCAATAGTGTTTTTCCTGATGGACAAAGGGACGTGATGTTTGATTCTGTCAGTTGGAATCTGGGCAGTTCTGCCTCCATACCAACATCACACCGGCACTTGAACTCATAAATAATGTATCTATAATTCCAGCAATCTGTGTGTGTGTGTGTGTGTGTGTCTGTCTGTCTGTCTGTGACCGCCGTTTCTCGACGACCGCCTGTCCGATCGGATTGAAACTTGCCAGGAATATTGCCGGGGCCCCGCAGATGTTCCTTTTCGAGGTTTGATATCGATCGGACCAGCGGTTCCCAAGTTAAGGCTATTTATCTGTCGTCCAATGACAAGGCACGGTGCTATGACGTCACGAATGACGTCAGAATTAATGTTTATTTATTTATTTATTTATTTGCACAATCGACGGTCCGATCTGAGTGAAACTTGCCAGGAATATTGCCGGGGCCCCGCGGATGTGCTTTTCAAGGTTTGATATTAATCGGATGAGCGGTTCCCAAGTTACGGCCATTTATCTGTCGACCAATGACAGGACAACACAATTTTTCTTCGTTTGATACGACGTCACAATTGACGCTGGGGACCTAAGTATGTTTCCCAAGTTATGGCCATTTATGATACGGTTGGTCCATTCTAATTGAAATAATGCCCCAATCCAGTCGTCGTTTACGCACCTATGGGCCCGCACCTATGGGCCTGTACTGGTATTGCTAAATTTTAAGGCAGGCAGAACATCCTTCTTAACTGCAGGAATCAGGTGTCGAGAGGTGAAAATCACTCTTGGACAAACAGCGAGATACATGTTTGAGATGCATCTTTTGATTTGTTCCTCATATCTTTGCGTTCAAGTGATGCATTCAAATATTGAGGAGAGGACGAAGTTCATCACATCTCTGAATACCAGAAGTGGCATTTATCTATTCGATGGACCCTGTGTTATGTCGGCAAACAGACTTTGTCCACTCTCTTTGCTCATTTGTGCAAAGAAGAAGAAGAACACGAACTCGTCTCACGATCACAGATGTTGATGAAGAGGATTCTGAAACAGCCTCAGCGGCTCTGCCTTTGACTCTGCAACCTCCAACTGGAGAGCTGAACACTGAACTGAAAGCCTTGTGGTTTTCTTTTAGTCTGTTTAATGGTAATGTCCTTCAAATGTCTCAACTGATTAACTTTCTTTTTTAATTTCTGCACAATAAAACCTCTCCATTAAAAGAGATTAAGAAAAAATGTTTATGTCTTGTGGGGTTTGTTTGGGAAAGACTCAAAAAGGGTGTGGATGGGGAAATTAATGGGGTGAGGCCAGCATTGGAATTGAGTTTAGAAATTGATCTGTTAATGTTAAAATTGTGGTTTCCGTTATGTTGGAGTTCAAGTCAATACCACCCATCATTTCACTGATGGGAATACTAAAGGGGGAGGGAGAAAAATAGGGGGGAAGAGGGAGAAAGAGGGTGAAAGAGGGAGAAAGAGGGAGAAAGAGGGAGAAAGAGGGAGAAAGAGGGAGAAAGAGGGAGAAAGAGAGAGAGAGAAAGAGAGAGAGAGAAAGAGAGAGAAAGATAGAGAGAGAAAGAGAGAGAAAGAGAGAGAGAGAAAAGAGAGAAAGAGAGAGAGAGAGAGAGAGAGAGAGAGAGAGAGAGAGAGAGAGAGAGAGAGAGAGAGAGAGAGAGAGAGAGAGAGAGAGAGAGAGAGAGAGAGAGAGAGAGAGAGAGAGAGAGAGAGAGAGAGAGAGAGAGAGAAAGAGAGAGAGAGAGAGAGAGAGAAAGAGAGAGAGAGAGAGAGAGAGAGAGAGAGAGAGAGAGAGAGAGAGATAAAGAGAGAGAGAGAAAGAGAGAGAGAGAGAGAGAGAGAGAGAGAGAGAGAGAGAGAGAGAGAGAGAGAGAGAGAGAGAGAGAAAGAGAAAGAGAGAGAGAAAGAGAGAGAGAGAGAGAGAGAGAGAGAGAGAGAGAGAGAGAGAAGAGGGAGGAGGAGCAAAGAGGGATGGGGAGGGGAAGACAGTGTGAGGTGAGAGGAAGGGAAGGCAGATGTGTGGTGGAGCAATAATTTCCACCCAGAAGCGTCCAGAGAAAAAAAATCCAGACGTGTCTGGAGCCAAGCGGAGAGAGACAAACACCACCCAGACACGTCCGGAGACAAACACCACCCAGACACGTCCGGAGACAAACACCACCCAGACACGTCCGGAGACAAACACCGCCCAGACACGTCCAGAGACAAACACCACCCAGACACGTCTGGAGACAAACATCCCCAGGACACCTTCGGAGACAAACACCACGCACACACATCTGGAGGCAAACACCACCCGGACACGCCTGGAGACAAACCCCGCTTGGACACGTCCAGATAAAAACCCTGCCCAGACACATCAAGAGATAAACGGCATCCAGACATAACCATCGTGCGGATATGTCCAGAGACAGACAGAAAGAGAGAGAAGGAAGGGGGAGAATGAGAGCATAGATGGGACAGACAGAGAGAGAGAGAGAGAGAGAGAGAGAGAGAGAGAGAGAGAGAGAGAGAGAGAGAGAGAGAGAAGAGAGGAGGGAGGAGGAGCAAGGAGGGAGGAGGGAGGCGGCATGGGGAAGGCAAAACAGTGTGAGGTGAGAGGAAGGAAAGGCAGACGTGCGGTGGAGCAATAATTACCACCCAGAAGCGTCCAGAGAAAAACTCTAGATGTTTCTGGAGCCAAGCTGATAGAGACAAACACGGCTTGGAGACGCCGGGAGACATACAATGCCTGGACACTTCTGGAGACAAACACGGCCCAGACACATCCGGAGACAAACACCACCCGGACAAGTCCAGAGACAAACACAGCTTGGACACATGTGGACAAAAACCCTTTGGGCCTCTCACTCCCTCACTGAAGGCTTGTTGGTGGTTGCTCTCTCTTCTGCCGTCTTCTCTCCAGCCTCGCCTGTTCACCTTCACTCTTTCATTCCTATTTTTTCCCTGCCTTTGGAATAAACTCCTTCACTCTGTTCAATCCAATTCTTCCCTCCAGGCATTCAAAACAGCTGTTCACCACCACCTCTCATCATCCCCCAGACAAATCCTCGATATTTTCTACCCCCGATAATCCACCCAAGCCCACCTCCTTCAAATTCCCTGCTTTCCTTCCTGAAAGTCCATGTTATGTCCATCTTGTATTCTCCATGTTCCCTGCCCCCATTCCTCTCCCTTACACAGATCCCCTAATGTCTCTGTTCCCCACTGTTTTGTCCCTCCCACTCCCACTTCTTTTCTCTCATTCCCCTCCTTGCTGTGTGTTGTGTGTTCGCTCTCATACGAACCTCGACAAGGTATACAATTATTATTTTTTAACCCCTCACACCCCAAACCCAAACCCTACCCTCACATGAAAAACCAAACCCTAATATCCCCAAATCCAACCCCAACCCTCACATTAAAACCCAAACCACAACCTTCATACCCCAAACCCAAACCCTAACCTTCACACCTAAAACCCAAACCCTCACCTTCATATCCCAAACCCAACCCAACTCTAATCCCAAGATCATTAATCATTTTTACACAATTTTTTTTAAAAAGAAACAAGCTCAAATGAGCGAAGATCCTCGTACTCTTAATGATGACGTCATAAAAACGAATATAAACGAATATGACGTCATTGTGATGTATCAGGTTTGCGATAAATTATCTGTGCTGAAGCCTGGCTTGATTGCCGCAAACAACATTCAAACAGCTTGCCGAGTTTCGGAGATAATGGTATCGGCGATTTCCATTGTGACGATATTATGACGTCTACTTTTTTTCTCGGAAGAATTTCCAAAATCGGAGATGCTTACTGCCCGCGGGTGGGCTTTCTGCATATACATGGCAAGTTTCACGAAGATCCGATGAAAACTCTGGGTTGTGAAACAAAAAATATCAAAAAATAGGAATAACGTTATAAAAATTGATATGACGTCATAGTGATGCATCGTATGTGCGGTAACTCATCTGTGCTAATGTCCTGTTCGATTCCCACAAACAGAATTCAAAAAAGCTTGCCTGGTTTCGGAGATAATTTATTAGGCAATTTCCATTAGCGGAGATATTTTGACGTCATAACTTTTTTCTCGGAAGAATTTTCAAAATCGGAGATGGTTACTGTCTGCATGCAGGGTATTTTTACATGTATCTGCCAAGTTTCAGGAAGTTTCGATGAAAACTGTAGGCTGTGAAACAAACAAGCTCAAACGAGCTAAGATCTTCGTTCTCTTAATGATGACATCATAAAAACGAATATGACATCATTGTGATGTATCAGATTTGGAATAAATTAATTATCTGTGATAATGCCCGCTTGATTCCGCAAACAAAATTCAAACAGCTTGCCTAGTTTCGGAGATAATGGTACAGGCGATTTCCATTGGAGAATTGATATTATGACGTCAACTTTTTTTCCTCAGAAGAATTTCCAAAATCTGAGATGGTGACTGCCTGCTTGTGGGCTTTCTGCATTTACATGGCAAGTTTCATGAAGATCTGATGAAAACTCTGGGTTGCGAAACAAAAAATAGGAATGACGACATAAAAATTGATATGACGTCATAGTGATGTATCATATGTGTGGTATTTCATCTGTGCTAATGCCCTCTTTGATTCCCTTAAACAGAATTGAAAAAGCTTGCCTGGTTTCGGAGATAATTTTTTAGGCGATTTCCATTAGCGGAGATATTTTGACGTCATTACTTTTTTTTCTTTGAGGAATTTTCAAAATTGTAGACGGTTACTGTCTGCGCAGGGTATTTTTACATAAAATCTCAAGTTTCAGGAAGTTTCGATGAAAACTGAAGGCTGTGAAACAAAAATGTCCACAAGAAGAAGATGAAGAACAACAACGCGAGTCAGACGTAGAGATCCTCCACGAGGATCTAAAAACTCAACGATTTATGATATTTAAAACAGTTTAATTTTTTTTTTTGAGCAGTTCAATAATCGTACAAGGTCAACACAATTTTTCAACTCAACAAAGTTTTGGTTTTTTTCTTCCAGTTCCATCTGAAGAATGAAGTTTCAGTTGTTTCAAGTTTGAAGAAGTGGAAAGGAAGAGATATATTGTAAATTTGTCTCAGGAAATCTCAGGTCTTCCCAGCACTTTCTTGATATTGCTGAAAAAGAATAAATAAATACATGACATGACTAATATCGAATTAAATAAGATATAACCATTAATTTTTAATCAACTGAACCGACCACTCATCAAGCACCATCCAACCAAGAATGACATGGAAAGATTGGTTTGGAACTCCAAAGGTCTCCAAGACAGAACTCATTTTGCGAGTCGAGAAGGTCGGTCTCATATTTTGCGCCCTCAAGGTAGAACTCTTCTCCTGATTTTCCCAAATTTCATGGATCATCAAGGTAGAATTGATATGCTGGGTCAAGGCAGAACTCGGTTTCTGGGTCTCTGCACACACATCAGCTGAAGGAAGTGAAAACCACTGCATATCACCGCAATCATAATGTTCATCATGATAATGCCTTCTTACACAATCTTGGAAACACTATTCTCTGCATCTCAAGTCAATTTTCCTTCCCTTTTGCCTTCAATTTCATATCTTCACTTTCTTCATCACAAAGTCCCACTGGATATTAATTAACGTTTTTCAAACAATTAATTTTAATGCAGTAAAAGTTTATTATTGAAAAAACTGAACTTACAACTCATCGGTAAAGGCGACGTTTTGGGAAGAATCCACTCGCCTTGGTCACGGCAGATAAGGAAATGAGGAAGAAGCTGGAAAACTGCCGCGTGACATCCAACCTGCTTCAATTGAAACACCAACATTCATCGATTTTATGAATAAATTTAATTGAATCGATTTTTTTTTACAAACCTTCATCGATTGAATGAATTATAATGATCATGCAGTTGCACACAATTAATTATATACGGATACATTAACACTCACGGCAGACTTTCACCAACTTTATGATCTGTTTGGTTCTTGTCTGGCGAAGAGTACAGCAAAACATTCGTTTGTTCCAAACGCTTCTGAGACACAGACAGAATGGGATATGATGGGAGTGAAGAACATGCAGTTTATACAAAGTTTGGAATAATTTGTAATGTAAGGCAAGAATCTTCGCAACTTACGTTCCAACCTGGAAGATGGTTTCATTCGAGGGGGTGGAGGAGAGTTAACGAGCACCTCTTCTGAGAGGTCTTTGGAAAAAAAAACAATAAAAATATAAAAGATTAAATAAATTTATATCTTCATGAGTTTGATAACTTGTTCAGCAAAGGGCACAGAAGAGAATACACTGATGGAACAGGTAACGACGAAAAGGTGAATAATCCAGTCGAGGGAAGTAAAACTTCTTGTGATTTAACCTGCATAGTGATGACTCTGTCAATAAGTTACCTTCGCACCAAAGTTATAATGACAATTATCTCCACAATTAAGAACAGTCTTCTTCATCGAAGGAAGTATGAACAGCAATGTCTAAAAAAGAACAACTGCCAAAATGAAGTTCAGCGAAACGTCCCGATCTTGGGATTTGCTGTCTTTGCACCGAGTGTGTTCACCCCAACTGTCCAAAGTATAGAAGAGTGCTTACCTGTTGAAGGTCCGGCATGTGGTATGACCTGTCAACACCGTGATGTTTCTGCTGTTGCTGTTGCAGCCCTTCAGTAACATGTTGCTTGTGTTGCTGTTTCAGCCTGTGATCACAATGAGGGTTCTGCTTTTCCTGCATCCCCTCAACACCGTGCTGATTCTGTTGTTGCTGTTGCTCCTTTTGACCCTGTTTACCCGGAAGACCTTTAGACCCCACACGACCCTTTAAACTCCTATGCATCTTTTGACCTCTTTGACATTTATACTCGCAGATCCTTCAGACCCGTTGAGACCACATAGATCCATTTTGATCCCTTTTTTTGAAAAAGCCGTATGACCTTGACACCGTTTGAACTGCTTCGACCACTTCAGAACCCTTAACACACACACACACACACACACACACACACACACACACACACACACACACACACACACACACACACACACACACAAACATCAAAATAGTCTTTGTGCAACACAGTCTATTCTTTTCAGCAGGTGATATGCAAACTCGTCCCACCCAGAGGGTGGTAAACTGTGCTGGTGACCTTATCTGATGGAAAACTACTTGGAAAAACTACAACTGAAATGAAATCAGATTCCTGGAAGTTTTACAACACAAAATAGAGCCTCTCCCCCTCCTCACCTGTGAACCTGGTGTTCCTGTCCTCAATTAAAATCGTCATCGGAACAAATACATTCATCATCCCCATCCTCACAATGACATCCGTCATCGTCATCGTCACAATCACATCCATCATCATCGTCGCAATCACATTCGTCGTCAACATCGTCACAATCACATTCGTCGTCAACATCGTCACAATCACATTCGTCGTCATCGTCGCAATCACATCCGTCGTCTTCTGAATCAAATCTGTCATCATCATCATCTTCCACATCTTCCACATCTTCATCCTCCCCATCAGACTCATCTTCTCCATCAACTTTCTTCTCCTTTCTGTAAACACACAAGAAAAACCAGAACTTCGTTTGAGAGAACATTTCTCTGTGTCGCACAAATGTATCAATCAGAGCACCACCAGATATATAAACTCCAATAACAACATATTCATCAGGAGAGAGGTCCATCGGGATCATAGTTTGCTGTTTTTAATTTGAAGATCAATAATAAAAAGAAGACTTGTGAAGAGTTTTACCGGAACCGTTTGTTCATCCATAAATAAATCGCACAAAGCGAGTTGATGATAAGTATCACCATGGAGATGATCCCAACAGCAAATTCAAATCTCCCCCAAAGCGACACGAGTTTTCCAACGTCCATCGGACCGACGATGGAACCTTCCCCAAAGATCTGTGGACACGGATATAACAAGTTTAATAAATTAATGTGACTTCAATGAAAACAGGAATCAATTTCCTTCATAACAATCCTTAAATAGGATCCTCTCAAACTGAAGTTGAAACACGACGTTCTGACCACACGCCCAGCAAACGGATCAATCATTCCAGAACAGGTGTGGTTTCCTTGTAGCAAGATTTAAGAGAACATTTGTTCACATCATAATCAAACATTCATAATTTCATGAAAATCACAATCTGCTCTGTTCCTTTAACTTCCTTTTCATTCTCATTAATGGGATCTTTAAACCTTTACCCTCCGTCCATCAGGGACGGTCTTTCTCTTTGTTTCCCACTTACCTGGTAAGAGTTCCTTATACTCCAGATTCCTGGACGCACTTGCAGGTGCGACGGAAACATATCCTCTTGAAATTCTTTGAAAAAACTCAAGAGCACAACAAGGAAGGACCACATCGTAGCAGCGAATGTGGCAGAATGGTCGAAATGTTCAAAAAGGTGAACACACAATGCATCGCGACGATGGTCTTTGTGACGCTGCAAGCATTGTTGTCATGGCAACCCCATTGCGTTCCAAACGAACCCATTTCAGTTTTCATTGTATCATCATCCCATGTATTCCATGTTATTATATCATGGATTGTAATATTTGTGAACAGGTTGGCCTGAAAGTCGTTTTACCCCTCACCAGGAAAGCATTCATTCTTAAAATCTTGAAATAAGGTTTTATTGTGCAGTACTGTACTTATTATATAAAAGAAACACTTTGTGTATTTGTATGTGCTCCATCAGTATGGAGATGATCAACATCAATATCTGGAATGCATCCACATTATAATGTTCAGCACTGTTTGCATTCTCAATGAAATGCTGTCCAATAGCAGATGCAGATGATGTTGGGATTGATGCTGGGACCTTCCTTCAAGCCCGTACTGGCTGTATTCGCGGACCAATAGTGTTTTTCCTGATGGACAAAGGGACGTGATGTTTGATTCTGTCAGTTGGAATCTGGGCAGTTCTGCCTCCATACCAACATCACACCGGCACTTGAACTCATAAATAATGTATCTATAATTCCAGCAATCTGTGTGTGTGTGTGTGTGTGTGTCTGTCTGTCTGTCTGTGACCGCCGTTTCTCGACGACCGCCTGTCCGATCGGATTGAAACTTGCCAGGAATATTGCCGGGGCCCCGCAGATGTTCCTTTTCGAGGTTTGATATCGATCGGACCAGCGGTTCCCAAGTTAAGGCTATTTATCTGTCGTCCAATGACAAGGCACGGTGCTATGACGTCACGAATGACGTCAGAATTAATGTTTATTTATTTATTTATTTATTTGCACAATCGACGGTCCGATCTGAGTGAAACTTGCCAGGAATATTGCCGGGCCCCGCGGATGTGCTTTTCAAGGTTTGATATTAATCGGATGAGCGGTT
>NW_028222118.1:60000-65000 GCF_056783735.1 Eptatretus burgeri
TCCCTCCAGGCATTCAAAACAGCTGTTCACCACCACCTCTCATCATCCCCCAGACAAATCCTCGATATTTTCTACCCCCGATAATCCACCCAAGCCCACCTCCTTCAAATTCCCTGCTTTCCTTCCTGAAAGTCCATGTTATGTCCATCTTGTATTCTCCATGTTCCCTGCCCCCATTCCTCTCCATTACACAGATCCCCTAATGTCTCTGTTCCCCACTGTTTTGTCCCTCCCACTCCCACTTCTTTTCTCTGATTCCCTCCTTGCTGTGTGTTGTGTGTTCGCTCTCATACGAACCTCGACAAGGTATACAATTATTATTTTTTAACCCCTCACACCCCAAACCCAAACCCTACCCTCACATGAAAAACCAAACCCTAATATCCCCAAATCCAACCCCAACTCTCACATTAAAACCCAAACCACAACCTTCATACCCCAAACCCAAACCCTAACCTTCACACCTAAAACCCAAACCCTCACCTTCATATCCCAAACCCAACCCAACTCTAATCCCAAGATCATTAATCATTTTTACACAATTTTTTTTAAAAAGAAACAAGCTCAAATGAGCGAAGATCCTCGTACTCTTAATGATGACGTCATAAAAACGAATATAAACGAATATGACCTCATTGTGATGTATCAGGTTTGCGATAAATTATCTGTGCTGAAGCCTGGCTTGATTGCCGCAAACAACATTCAAACAGCTTGCCGAGTTTCGGAGATAATGGTATCGGCGATTTCCATTCGCGGCGATATTATGACGTCTACTTTTTTCTCGGAAGAATTTCCAAAATCGGAGATGCTTACTGCCCGCGGGTGGGCTTTCTGCATATACATGGCAAGTTTCACGAAGATCCGATGAAAACTCTGGGTTGTGAAACAAAAAATATCAAAAAATAGGAATAACGTTATAAAAATTGATATGACGTCATAGTGATGCATCATATGTGCGGTAACTCATCTGTGCTAATGTCCTGTTCGATTCCCACAAACAGAATTCAAAAAGTTTGCCTGGTTTCGGAGATAATTTATTAGGCAATTTCCATTAGCGGAGATATTTTGACGTCATAACTTTTTTTTCTCGGAAGAATTTTCAAAATCGGAGATGGTTACTGTCTGCGCAGGGTATTTTTACATGTATCTGCCAAGTTTCAGGAAGTTTCGATGAAAACTGTAGGCTGTGAAACAAACAAGCTCAAACGAGCTAAGATCTTCGTTCTCTTAATGATGACATCATAAAAACGAATATGACATCATTGTGATGTATCAGATTTGGAATAAATTAATTATCTGTGATAATGCCCGGCTTGATTCCCGCAAACAAAATTCAAACAGCTTGCCTAGTTTCGGAGATAATGGTATAGGCGATTTCCATTGGAGGTGATATTATGACGTCAACTTTTTTTCCTCAGAAGAATTTCCAAAATCTGCGATGGTGACTGCCTGCTTGTGGGCTTTCTGCATTTACATGGCAAGTTTCATGAAGATCTGATGAAAACTCTGGGTTGCAAAACAAAAAATAGGAATGACGACATAAAAATTGATATGACGTCATAGTGATTTATCATATGTGTGGTATTTCATCTCTGCTAATGCCCTGTTTGATTCCCTTCAACAGAATTGAAAAAGCTTGCCTAGTTTCGGAGATAATTTTTTAGGCGATTTCCATTAGCGGAGATATTTTGACGTCATTACTTTTTTTTCTTTGAGGAATTTTCAAAATTGTAGACGGTTACTGTCTGCCCAGGGTATTTTTACATAAAAAATCTCAAGTTTCAGGAAGTTTCGATGAAAACTGTAGGCTGTGAAACAAAAATGTCCACAAGAAGAAGATGAAGAACAACAACGCGAGTCAGACGTAGAGATCCTCCACGAGGATCTAAAAACTCAACGATTTATGATATTTAAAACAGTTTAATTTTTTTTTTTGAGCAGTTCAATAATCGTACAAGGTCAACACAATTTTTCAACTCAACAAAGTTTTGGTTTTTTTCTTCCAGTTCCATCTGAAGAATGAAGTTTCAGTTGTTTCAAGTTTGAAGAAGTGGAAAGGAAGAGATATATTGTAAATTTGTCTCAGGAAATCTCAGGTCTTCCCAGCACTTTCTTGATATTGCTGAAAAAGAATAAATAAATACATTACATGACTAATATCGAATTAAATAAGATATAACCATTAATTTTTAATCAACTGAACCGACCACTCATCAAGCACCATCCAACCAAGAATGACATGGAAAGATTGGTTTGGAACTCCAAAGGTCTCCAAGACAGAACTCATTTTGCGAGTCGAGAAGGTCGGTCTCATATTTTGCGCCCTCAAGGTAGAACTCTTCTCCTGATTTTCCCAAATTTCATGGATCATCAAGGTAGAATTGATATGCTGGGTCAAGGCAGAACTCGTTTTCTGGGTCTCTGCACACACATCAGCTGAAGGAAGTGAAAACCACTGTATATCACCGCAATCATAATGTTCATCATGATAATGCCTTCTTACACAATCTTGGAAACACTATTCTCTGCATCTCAAGTCAATTTTCCTTCCCTTTTGCCTTCAATTTCATATCTTCACTTTCTTAATCACAAAGTCCCACTGGATATTAATTAACGTTTTTCAAACAATTAATTTTAATGCAGTAAAAGTTTATTATTGAAAAAACTGAACTTACAACTCATCGGTAAAGGCGACGTTTTGGGACGAATCCACTCGCCTTGGTCACGGCAGATGAGGAAATGAGGAAGAAGCTGGAAAACTGCCGCGTGACATCCAACCTGCTTCAATTGAAACACCAACATTCATCGATTTAATGAATAAATTTAATTGAATCGATTTTTTTTACAAACCTTCATCGATTGAATGAATTATAATGATCATGCAGTTGCACACAATTAATTATATACGGATACATTAACACTCACGGCAGACTTTCACCAACTTTATGATCTGTTTGGTTCTTGTCTGGCGAAGAGTACACAAAACATTCGTTTGTTCCAAACGCTTCTGAGACACAGACAGAATGGGATATGATGGGAGTGAAGAACATGCAGTTTATACAAAGTTTGGAATAATTTGTAATGTAAGGCAAGAATCTTCGCAACTTACGTTCCAACCTGGAAGATGGTTTCATTCGAGGGGGTGGAGGAGAGTTAACGAGCACCTCTTCTGAGAGGTCTTTGGAAAAAAAAAACAATAAAAATATAAAAGATTAAATAAATTTATATCTTCATGAGTTTGATAACTTGTTCAGGAAAGGGCACAGAAGGGAATACACTGATGGAACAGGTAACGACGAAAAGGTGAATAATCCAGTCGAGGGAAGTAAAACTTCTTGTGATTTAACCTGCATAGTGATGACTCTGTCAATAAGTTACCTTCGCACCAAAGTTATAATGACAATTATCTCCACAATTAAGAACAGTCTTCTTCATCGAAGGAAGTATGAACAGCAATGTCTAAAAAAGAACAACTGCCAAAATGAAGTTCAGCGAAACGTCCCGATCTTGGGATTTGCTGTCTTTGCACCGAGTGTGTTCACCCCAACTGTCCAAAGTATAGAAGAGTGCTTACCTGTTGAAGGTCCGGCATGTGGTATGACCTGTCAACACCGTGATGTTTCTGCTGTTGCTGTTGCAGCCCTTCAGTAACATGTTGCTTGTGTTGCTGTTTCAGCCTGTGATCACAATGAGGGTTCTGCTTTTCCTGCATCCCCTCAACACCGTGCTGATTCTGTTGTTGCTGTTGCTCCTTTTGACCCTGTTTACCCGGAAGACCTTTAGACCCCACACGACCCTTTAAACTCCTATGCATCTTTTGACCTCTTTGATATTTATACTCGCAGATCCTTCAGACCCGTTGAGACCACATAGATCCATTTTGATCCCTTTTTTTGAAAGAGCCGTATGACCTTGACACCGTTTGAACTGCTTCGACCACTTCAGAACCCTTAACACACACACACACACACACACACACACACACACACACACACACACACACACACACACACACACACACACACACACACACACACAAACACATACACACATCAAAATAGTCTTTTTGCAACACAGTCTATTCTTTTTAGCAGGTGATGAGCAAACTCGTCCCACCCAGAGGGTGGTAAACTGTGCTGGTGACCTTATCTGATGGAAAACTACTTGGAAAAACTACAACTGAAATGAAATCAGATTCCTGGAAGTTTTACAACACAAAATAGAGCCTCTCCCCCTCCTCACCTGTGAAGCTGGTGTTCCTGTCCTCAATTAAAATCGTCATCGGAACAAATACATTCATCATCCCCATCCTCACAATGACATCCGTCATCGTCATCGTCACAATCACATCCATCATCATCGTCGCAATCACATTCGTCGTCAACATCGTCACAATCACATTCGTCGTCAACATCGTCACAATCACATTCGTCGTCATCGTCGCAATCACATCCGTCGTCTTCTGAATCAAATCTGTCATCATCATCATCTTCCACATCTTCCACATCTTCATCCTCCCCATCAGACTCATCTTCTCCATCAACTTTCTTCTCCTTTCTGTGAACACACAAGAAAAACCAGAACTTCGTTTGAGAGAACATTTCTCTGTGTAGCACAAATGTATCAATCAGAGCACCACCAGATATATAAACTCCAATAACAACATATTCATCAGGAGAGAGGTCCATCGGGATCAAAGTTTGCTGTTTTTAATTTGAAGATCAATAATAAAAAGAAGACTTGTGAAGAGTTTTACCGGAACCGTTTGTTCATCCATAAATAAATCGCACAAAGCGAGTTGATGATAAGTATCACCATGGAGATGATCCCAACAGCAAATTCAAATCTCCCCAAAGCGACACGAGTTGTCCAACGTCCATCGGACCGACGATGGAACCTTCCCCAAAGATCTGTGGACACGGATATAACAAGTTTAATAAATTAATGTGACTTCAATGAAAACAGGAATCAATTTCCTTCATAACAATCCTTAAATAGGA
>NW_028222118.1:70000-72705 GCF_056783735.1 Eptatretus burgeri
CATGGCGTGAGGTCGAGCAATGAATGTATTGACTCATAAAGCTCAATGAAACTGGTTAATTTTTGCCACTTTCCTGCATTTTTTGTTCACTCAATATAATTCTCCAAACAGGAGAAAAAGATAAGTTTAATGATTTGGAAATTTCACATTTTCCTGTGTATCGCTTGAGGAGGGAACACAGCCTTGCTTGCTTGAAGTAAATAGGTTTATCGGCTTAGTTATAAGACTCTTTATTTCTTTAAATTATCAGATTTCACAACAGATTTCAACACTTATTTAGTCCGAACGATATCGGATCCTCAAAACCGAAATAATAGTTTGATGATGTACTTTACTTCGGCTGTGAGAGTAGATCGTGGAAAATCGTATCATAATGCATGAAATCACTCCAAGCTCCAAATGTGAAAACTACAGTACTTACAAAAGCGATGTACACGGTGATTCGTACCTATGATGAACAGGTATTCGATAATATGAGTGAGGAAAGTGAAAGAAAAACCGTTATCGTTAACAAATCGTTGCGGGCTGTTCCAAGTCAGGGCATGGTTGAGCAGGCCAAAAAACATGGCGGCTTCAGACCCCAACAAGGTTACCCAGGAAAAGTCTTTACACCCCAGAGTGAGGTGGCCGAGGGTCGCCTGATTAAGGATATAATTTAAAAAGGACATTAATTCATTCTCTTCAAAACGGGTGTTTAAATGAACTGAAACAACCAATTTTCACTCTTGCACTTCCTTGGAGTTCACTTTGTTTGCATGCACAGTTTCATGATGCTGGGATTTATTATTTTCGATTTATGGAGGAGACACACACACACACGAATCGATGTATGAGCGTTTAACATTTACTTTGCTGTTGTCACACGAACCTGAATATCTTTCAAAATATTGGTTCGAAGATTGAGTATCTCACCAAGCAGGAAGCTTTCCAAACCTCATGGGTCATGCTGGACTTGCACCCGTTTCATTCCTTTCATTTACCCCGCAACAAAAGGCGAAGGAGGTTGTTTTCACCTCTTTCTGTCTGTTTGTTTGTTACGTGCAAAATCGAATACTTTTCAAGTAAATTGGTTTGTCAATGTTGTTATTCTGTCTGTTTGTTTGTTTATCGCCTACAGGTCACAATTTTAAGCCGATCTTCACGAAGCTTCATCAATTGGTAGAGTTTGTCAAAAGGATGAAGCCTGTTGTTTTTGAGGTCAAAAGGTAATAAGGTCAACATAGTGCAAAGGTCAACAACTTTGGGGAGATTTCTAAAATCCCCAATTTTCATTGATCGACTTAAAATTTGAAGAGGATTTATATTTCAGGTTAATTAATTTAACCAAGCAATTCTTTTGAGGTCAACATGGACCAAAAGGTCAGCAGAGGCCCAAGGTCAACAACAAAGTTGGTATTTCTAAAATCCGCAATTTTCATCTGGTTGACTTGAAGCTTGAAGATATATATATATATATATATATATATATATATATATATATATATATATATATATATATATATATATATATTTCAGGTCACTGAATTAAAACTTTGAATTATTTTTGAAGTTAGCATGGACCAAAAGGTAAGCAGAAGCCAAAGGTCAGCAACTTGGGTGAGATTTCTAAAATCCTCAATTCTTTCTTCCTAAATTCTTCAATCAGATCTTCTGACGATGTCCTTGTCAAAGTGGACATCTCTCTGGCTATTATCAGAGAACCACCTCACCACCGTCGAGTCTGGCATGTCACTCAAGATGATGGGCAGGGTCTCCAAGCAGCCATCAAACTTGCAGATTGGTCTCCTATCGCTACTTTCTCCAACATCAACTCACCTGGGAATTCTTTCAAAGAAACTTGCTCTCCCTCATGCACAGATTTATGCCCTCTCGTCTTCAGTTGTCCTACCCTTCCTCCCGCCCTTGGTTCACTGAAGCTTGTGGCGAGGCAGTTTTCCTGAAACAACTTGTGTTTGCCTCATGGAAAGCAAACCCAACTGAGGGTAATCTCAGTTCCTTCCAAAAAGCTTGGAACAAGTGTGTATCTTCCCTCATGAGAGCCAGAAAACATCATCTTTGAAAGCTCAAGTCCAAACTTTCAAACCTCTCTCCCTCCTCAAAAATCGTGGTGGCGTCTAATCAAATCTGTTTGTGGTGTATGTTCCCCCTCCATCCCCTCCCTTACTTCACATGGCTGCGCTGCTGACACCACACGTGAAAAGGCTGAATGCATAAACTCGGTGTTTGCAGCTCAATCTTGTGTCCAAAATCCATCGCTTTCTCTACCCACCTTACCCAGTCGAACTCAACTGTCCCTTGACTTTGTGTCCTTTTCTCCTGACAAGGTGGAGAGCTTGCTGTCAAACTTCAACTCAGATTCTGCAACCAGTCCAGACGGCATCAGCCCACGATTCCTAAAAAACCTGCTCTTCTGCTCTTGCTCACCCTCAGTCTCTTTTATTCAACCTCTCATTCACCCAACGTCATCTGCCATCTGCTTGGAAATCAGGAAACATTCATGCCCTGCGTAAAAATGTGCACAAACAGATCCCTGCAACTCCAGACCACTCAGCCTTCTGCCAATCATCAGCAAGGTTACGGAATCCATCATCACTTCAGACATTAAATCCTTCCTCTTCTCCAATGGCTTGATTTCCGATCTTCAATTTGGTTTCAGACCATGTCACCCGACCCTGGATATGCTGCTTCTGCTCTTCCAACAATGG
>NW_028222119.1:0-12500 GCF_056783735.1 Eptatretus burgeri
GCAAGGTGTCCAGAATCCATTGATAACATTGTTTCTCATCCAATGTTCTTAGCCTGGTGTTGGCTTCGTGGTTAGGGTGGTGGCTTGGGATCCTCGGGTCCTGAGTTCAAGCCCCGTTGGCCACTAAATTAAAAAAAAAATACACCAGGAGGTTGACTCAGCCTATCATCGTTCTGAGGTTGGCAAAATGAGCCCCAGTGTACTGGTAAGGGGGACACTGAATCAGCAGCATAGCCGCGTCCCAAGCAATGATGCAACCAGCAGCTGCAGGCTGCACTCGATGGAGAGAGATCCAATGTTCTGGGGCCATCTTGGATTTCAAAATGGCCGCAATGTTCCACCAAATTTCCGATTAACTCGGGCTGTGAAAGTCACATGAAGTCTGTTTTGGTGGCAATACCCACATTTGTCATGCCAAGAAGTTAAAAACACACAATTTTAATTTTCTCGATGTTATGGATGGTGACCATCTTGGATTTCAAAACGCCTGTGATGAACAAACCCACTTTTGCTGTATTAATCAAACTTAGATTTGGTGTAAATACCTCATTGGTCATTTACAGGTGGGGTATAACTTTGGTAAGTCTTCACTGTGGGAAACTGTTTGTAATTATAGTTGTGTATTCAGTGACCTGTGTGTCAAACAAGCTCGAATGAGCGAAGATCCTCGTCCTCTTAATGATGACGTCATAAAAACGAATATGACGTCATTGTGATGTATGAGGTTTGCGAAAAATTATCTGTGCTAATGCCCGGCTTGATTCACGCAAACAAAATTCAAACAACTTGCCTAGTTTCGGAGATAATGGTCGAAGCGATTTCCATTAGCGGCGATATTATGACGTCAACTTTTTTTCTCAGAAAAATTTCCAAAATCGGAGATGGTTACTGCCTGCACGTGGGCGTTCTGCATATACATGGCAAGTTTCACGAAGATCCGATGAAAACTCTGGGTTGTGAAACAAAAAGTCAAAAAATAGGAACGACGTCATAAAATATGATATGACGTCATAGTGATTATCGTGTGTGTGGTAATTCATCTCTGCTAATGCCCTGTTCGATTCCCGCAAACAGAATTCAAAAAGCTTGCCTGGTTTGAGATTATTGTTTAGGCGATTTCCATTCGCGGAGATATTTTGACGTCATCACTTATTTTCAAAATCGGATATGGTTACAGTCTGCGCAGGGTATTTTTACATATATACGCCAAGTTTCAGGAAGTTTCGATGAAAACTGTCGGCTGTGAAACAAATGAAACAAAAAAGTCAAAAAATAGGAATGACGTCATAAAAATTGTTACGACCTCATAGTGCTGCATCATATGTGCGTTCATTCATCTCTGCTAATGCCCTGTTCGATTCCCACAAACAGAATTCAAAAAGCTTGCCTGGTTTCAGAGATATTTTTTAGGCGATTTCCATTAGCGGAGATATTTTGACGTCATAACTTTTTTTTTAGGAGGATATTTCAAAATCGGAGATGGTTTCTGTCTGCGCAGGGTATTTTTACATGTATACGCCAAGTTTCAGGAAGTTTCGATGAAAATTGTAGGTTGTGAATCAAAAAAGTCCACAAGAACAACAACGTGAGTAAGACTTAGCGATCCTCCACGAGGATATAAAAACCTGTGAAAGTTTCAGCAAAGTCTGTTTTGTAATTCATGAAAAATCTGCACTTCTGCAGTTCAGCAAAGTCGATAGACTGCCCCTCATTGATGTGGTCTTGAAGAACACTGAAGAACTCTTGGTCTGTGGCAATAAATGCAACACTCACTGGAGGCAGTTTTTGTGAAGCAGGAGGTGTGGTGGTACAGAATGTCACGAGACAGTAAATCTCCAGCAGACATCACGTCGGCAAGCCTAACTTTCCAGGCATCATATCCACTGCTGTTTGCAATTTCTTGGATTGTTTTGTCCCATGTTACCAGGAATTGGCCCTTCTGGAGGATTTCATGTATTTTTGGCTCTTCCTCACCTGTGGTTGGTTGACAAAATAAACATTTTCATTTGACAAAGAGTGTACTGCTCAAACGAGTCTGCTTAATAGATTCTGAAGCACTGGGTTGTCCTCTTTGTCAGTAAAGTTGTGTCTTGTGAAGCAACAGCAAGCTTACTTCTTCTTTCATCTCTATCCAGGTGACTTTGTTTTATCCAGGTGACTCGGTTTTACCCGAGCGAGCTCATTGTGAGATGACATCATGTATCCCATAACACAATGTGAAACATGAGAAGTTGATGATTATGCAAGTGAAAGAACGAGATTTTTGTTTTTGTAATAACAATCGAGCTGAAATAATGAAGGATGACCAGACAGTACATTTCCCAATTCACCAAATGCTTGTTCCTTATTGGCCTCCGTATTTTGTTAAATTTTAACAAACAGATTCCTCATAGCTCTTTATATTTACTGAGTGACAGTTTTTCTTCCAGCTCTTTATTTGTTAGTTTGATCCATGGTGAATATTCTAAAAAGTACATTTACCATTATCTTCGCCTGATGTACAAGTGAAGTAATTTTATTTTTTATAAACAGTACGTGATGACATGAATGATGTCCCAGCATGTGACACAAGTTGAAACCTCTGACTGCATTTTATGTTCACACAAAGTGGCAATGATGTCTGAAGGAAGATCCTTCAGGTTATTCATTCAACATTTCTTGTGAATATAAACTAAAACTCACCGACTTAGTGTTGATTTCCAAGGAATAGTTTGTTGATTAAAGTTTTCGGCCAAAAAAAACTTCTGAAACGGCGATTTTACAATCCAAGATGGCGCCAAATTACTCCATGAAAAATGTTACCAATGGAATTCCTGCAAAGTCAGACATAATTTACAAAAAAGGCACAATTTCCTTCTTTCGCAAAACAAATGCAAAAGTTCATAACATGCTCCACCATTACATGAGATTCTTCACATAATTAAGTGTGATTCATCGTTCTACATCGTTCCTTCAGACATTGTTTAAGTTACACCTGCGTGTTCCATATTCCGTATCCTCCAGAATTGTAACACTCGTGGAACATGTTTATCTATGTTTTACAAAACCATGTGTTCAATACTTTACATGTGATGTAATACTTCATTAGAGCTTGAACTGAGAATGTTTGTTTGTTTGTTGCAGTTTAAGATGTCGACATCAAGTGAAACGGAAAAATGAATCGAAAGACGATCCACCATTGGTAATGGAGGTTCAGGAAACCGAACACCTTGATATTCAGAAAGCAGAGGGAAAGGAGGTTCTGGCAATTACTGAAAAAATTGAGATAATCGCAAAACAGAACATTGTTGACAAAGAAGCGGAAGAGGAAAATCAAAAGGAGAAACAAAAGCTTCAGGAATATGAGGCTCGTTTGGTCAAAACCGAAAGAAATCTCTTACAAAGAGAGAAGTTTGTGCAGGAAATGGAACATGAGTTGATGGAAAAGGACGTGCAACGCAAATTGGAAAAAGAATTATGGCTAAAGGAGGAAGAGGAGCGGAAGAAAGGAGAGGAGGAACAGCAGAGGCAGAAAAATAAAGAAGAGCAGAGAAAAATGAATGAACAGGAGAGGAAAAATGAACAAGAGCAGAGGAAATATGAAGAAAAGCTCAGGATGAGAAGGAAAGAAGAATCCACACCAGCAAAAGAGCGATTCCGTGTCCGAATGTGGGAAAAACGCAAAAATGAAGAACTTCATCAGAAAATGCTTTTGTACAACGCAGAATGTTCGAGATTGATAACTGGAAGAAACGAGTGCAGCAGCAGGAACGATACCTGCAGATAAGTAAAGAACAGGAGATGGAGCGACAAGGTGTGTTTGAATCATTCATGAATGGGAAAGATGAGAAGATAAAGAAACGGCAGCTTCGTATGCACCAACAAGGAAAGGAGCTTAAAGATGGAGAGTACAGGCTGCTTAAATTGGACGAAGAGACTCGTCTTAGAGAGAGAGAGCACAAGGAAGAACAAAAGCAATGTGAACTTAAATGGAAACTGAAAGAGTTCATGTTGATGGTCAGAGAACGAGAGATGAGGGACAGAAAAAGTAATGTGGAGTTTAGGGAGAAGGAGGTCTTGGAAAGAGAGACAAAAGTACAAAATGCAGGAAAGCT
This sequence comes from Eptatretus burgeri, assembly GCF_056783735.1. Taxonomy (NCBI): domain Eukaryota; kingdom Metazoa; phylum Chordata; class Myxini; order Myxiniformes; family Myxinidae; genus Eptatretus; species Eptatretus burgeri. Next base: position 4,095 of record NW_028222119.1, read on the forward strand.
TGCTGAGAAAAACGAGGAACAAGTGCTTGGAACTAATGATGGGCTGCAGCAGCGGCAGCAGAAACAGGACAATGTTGATTTGCCGCCGCCGACTGACCCAAAGCCTCACAGTGATGACGGGCTGGAGCAACAACAGCAGAAACAGCACAATGTTGATTTGCCGCCGACTGACCCAAAGCCTCACAGTGATGACGGGCTGGAGCAACAACAGCAGAAACAGGACAATGTTGAGCCGACTGACCCAAAGCCTCACAGTGATGACGGGCTGGAGCAACAACAGCACAAACAGGAGTATGTTGATTTGCCGCCGCCGACTGACCTGAAGCCTCACATGGTGAATATTGACACACATGTCACGTCAAAGCGGCAACCTCACATGGTGAATAGTGATGAGGGGCTGTGGCAGCAACCATTGTACAGTGTTGTCCTCCAAAAACAACCGAAGCCTCAACGTGAAGGCAAGTTTCATCAGCAGAACCAGCACGATGTTCACCGGCTGCCGGCCAAACGGGAGACCGACCATTCTTCTCAGTCTGAGTTTCTCAAGGGTGAACAAGCGGAAATTGAAAGGCGCAAAAACAACCTCGTGTTCTTTGGAGTGAAGGAGCGAAAAGGTGTACATGATGAGGAGGCGGTGGCAACATTAATAAAAGCCATGAACCTGGACATCGAGCCTGCACAGACTTTCCGCTTCGGACGCTATGTTGAGAACAGCATCAGACCCCTGAAAGTTGTTTTCACATGCGAGTCTGACAGGAATCAGGTTCTTACGAATAATAATAAAAAGATACGGAATTTGAAGGATCCCTCTCTCTGGCCAAGAAACATTTTCATCACTCCAGACTACACTCAGCTCCAAAGAGAAAAACAAGAGTTACTGCTGAGTGATCTTGAGAAAAAGAGAGAAAGTGACCCAAACGGGCGATACACCATTAAAGGAGACAAAGTCGTCCACCTGAAGGAGCGTAAGGGTAAACCTCATCTCCGTAGATGACAACCATCCCTCCTCATCTCCAACGATCACGAACCATCCCTCCTCATCTCCAACGATCACGAACCATCCCTCCTCATCTCCAACGATCACGAACCATCCCTCCTCATCTCCAAAGATCACGACCATCCCTCCTCATGTCCCATCTCACATAATACAGTCTCCTCATGCTGCACACAAAAGAAAGACAGAGTATATTCTGTTGAAAACAATTTCCTTCAACTCATGATCTCTTCCAAACAAGTGATTGTACCCGATATCCCATTGGATCCGTAACCGAAACCTTTTGTGAAAGTACAGACAAGGACAGGATTTCACTCCTGATGGATATTTTGCATTTAATAAGAACAGGAACCTGAACTTTTATCGTGAAGTTACCAAAGCTGCAGAAAATCATGGTGGGTTCTTATTGTTGAGGAAAAGGAATTCCACACCGACTTCCATTGTTCATTGTCTTCCTCCTGAACGGAAACCTCACCGTGATGACGGACAGCAACAATAGAAGCGAAATGCTCTGCAAGACCTTCAACAGGTAAGCACTTTTAATTGTCTTTTGACAGGTGGGGTGAACACACTGGGTGCAAACACAACCAACCACAAGATCAAAACATTAAATTGAAATTAATTTTGGAACTTTGTCTTTCACAGACATTGCTGTTCATACTTCCTTCGATGAAAAAGAATATCCTTAATTGTGGAGATAATTGTAATTATAATTTTTGGTGGGAAGGTAACTTCTTGACATGGTCATCCCCGTGCAGAATATAAAACAAGAACTTTAACTCGCTTCGATTGGATGAGATCACCTGATTCACCCTCAGAAGAGGCGCTCCTTCCTGCTCACCTGAAACCATCCCACCGGGTGGAACGTAAGTTACTCAGACTCTTGTCCTACATCGGAAATTATTCCAAACTTTGTCTGAACCACATGTTCTTCACCTGCATCACGTCCCATTTTGTCTGTTCCTCAGAAGTGTTGAGGACAAACAAATATTTTGCTGAACTCGAATCCAGACGAGCAGCAAACAAATCTTTCAGTTGGTCGAAGTCTGGCGTGAGTGTTAATGTGTCCGTATCAAAGTCATGACGTGCACGTGGATGATCATTAAAATTAATTGTTTGAAAAATCCAGTGGGAATTTGTGATGAAGAAAATAAAGATGTGAAATTGAAGGCAAAAGAAAGAAGAGAATTTAACTGAGATGCAGAAGCAATTGATGGGATATCATATTTCCAGGATTGTGATGGAAGGTATGATAATGATAATGATGGAGATGACGATGACAATGCTATTGAGGGATTTTGACTTCCTTTTGTTGATGTGTGTGCAGAGGAAGAAGTTACAGTCACAGCCACTGGAGAAGATGTGATCTTTGGCAGTGGATCCATCATCACTCCGTCGTACAAGCTCCAGGAATGTAAGACGAAACATCAGACTCTTACAGACGGCTGATCCAAGATGGAAAAAAAATGAACATCCATCTCTGGAAGTACAGGTACTCAAACCTTGCAGAGACCTGATTTACTCACATCGTGCGTGACTTCATCACTGTACAAACTCATTTGCACTCCATTGTCTTTCGCTGGTTTTATTTCTCCTAGCAACCTTCAGCTGAGACCCAGCGTACGAGTTCTAACAACCTTCAGCTGAGACCCAGCGTACGAGTTCTAACAACCTTCAGCTGAGACCCAGCGTACGAGTTCTAACAACCTTCAGCTGAGACCCAGCGTACGAGTTCTAACAACCTTCAGCTGAGACCCAGCGTACGAGTTCTCCCTTGATGACTTTTTTGATTGTGAATTTTGTAATTTTTAATTTCTGTGAATAAAGTGAACCTAAAATCTCTTGTCCTTTCAAATCATATGATGTACAAGTCAAAGGAATGGTGTACAAAACATTGTGATGAAAATGGCTCCGAGGGGATTACAAATCTTTGAAAAATTTCAAGTGTTTGTTCATTTGTTTGTTGTTCTTTCACTCACAAACCGAAGCACCCAGAGACCCCAGATTTTGGGTGGACTCACGTTAGAATGTGGGGAAGATTTACCGTGAACGCATGTTGGTCTTCAAGGCCGTTTTGAGAGTAAATGCTGCGAAGAGGTGAGTATTGGGATGTGGGTTAGGCAGCACTCAAAAGGTAACCACCATGCGGCCAATAACTCCAAAGCTTTTCAATGTACAACACATCCTGAAACGCCGGCTCGGTAGTGATGGGTACCACCCCAGAGTGTTGTACAATGGAAAATCCAAAACACATTCAGGAGTTACATGTGAAAAACAAAAACCTTAAATTAATCAGACATTATCGTGATTATTCCACTTTAATTTCTCACAAAAGAACGACTGAACATGTGAAAATAAGGTGAAAATTGCCTGAACCATTGGAAGATGCGAACCCCCCCCCCCATTCCCTTCAGTTCCTCACACCAGGGATCCTTTCCATCCCACCTCTTTTTCTTCTCTTCGTGTTAGCAACCATGACAAATGTAAAAGTTGGTGTGGATTTGCCCAGACATACAAGTGGAAATCATCAGTCAGCTCCCGACCCTCATCCGGATTGGAAAGGGGGGAGGGTTCTGCCTATCACGTAATGCGAGGTACTCCAGCCTGCTTTGTAATATTTGGTGGACATTATGCCAGTAATTTTTCGTTCATGTGGAACAAAAATTGTCCAGGTGAGCTGAAAGCAATGTGTGGTGTCCTTCAGTCAGTTAGGCTATTTGTACACACTGGGAACTTCTCCAAAACTACGCACGATTTTGATGGAACTTGACCACAATCTTCATGACACAGGTGAGGAATGGGAGCATGCGCCGGAGCAGCGAGTCGCTGCGTCCAATTTCTGCCGGTACACCAGGGGCCTCCTTCTGGCCATCCCTCGGCAGATGCTTGGCCCAACCCCATCTTCTTGAGATTTTGATCAATTTACTGCAACGAAGCACGTGCTGTGCCCATCCAAGATGTCATTGAAAGCCTGGATCTTAGTTTTGACCCAGGGAACCCATAATCCCAGCAGCTCAGACTCATTCAGCACCTCGAGGGTCCCCAAAAGGATATCTTGAGTCTCCGCCAACATGACTGCATCATCTGCGAAATCAAGGTCAGAGATCTTGACATTCCCATACTCTGCACCGCAGCTTGATCTCTCTGACATGCTCCCAGAATCCAGTTCATACAAGCGCTGAAAAGTGTGGGGGCCAGTACACACCCCTGACGAACTCCAGCAACAAGTGGAAATCAAAAGGCACTCGTTCACCACTTGCTTCACATGTGTACCAAATTTCGTAAATATATCTTGAGGGGATTTGAAGTGAAGCTCCGGAAACGAAATGTGACGGACGGACGGACGGAACCCATTTATATATCCCCCGCCATCTTCGTTGGTTGGTGGGGATAATAATTATTCAGAGATGGTATCATCACATCGCACAGCACTTTCAGTACCAGTGTAGTTCAGACAACACATCAGTGTTTGAGCTTCTCCATCCCCATTCAGTGGTGGAGGTGACGACATGTTTTCACCTCTGTCCATTTGCATGTCTTTTCTGTGAGCAGGATATCTCAAAAGATTTGGAATGGATTTGGTGGACAGGATGGGTGTGTGACAAAGACAAATTGATTCGATTTTGGTGAAATCTGGATCCGGATCTGGATACAAGAATTTTAAAAGTGATTCTTCACCATTGAAAGAGACAGGGCCAAAAAGGATAAACAACATGATATCTCAAAAATTTGTGGACACATTCCGGATGAAACCTCCTGGACAGATTTGGTGTATGACAAGGACGAATTCGTTACAGACTGGTTTTGTCAGATGCCGAACGTTTTATGCCAGTCTGTAACCATTTTGGTTTTATATACCAATCGAGCGAATTGTTTCTCCGCGCGGCACAGAATTGACTCAAAGCGGCAACTTCATACAAATCAGCCAGATTTATTGGGGAACCTCGGGGAACACAACACAAGCAAAATATTCACGACAATGTTTTAATTAATCCATAACCCGTTCTTAACTTGGGAGATACGGATTACGGGTTTTCAAGAGGTTCCTCCCGAGATAAGCCTTAAACAACATGCAGACAAGACAGAGTACTTGGTGATGTTTCATGGACGAGAGGAAAGTGTCAAAAGCATGAATGTCGCTCATAACAAGCGGATGTCCACGGATTCGAGCCCCCGAGCTCGAGCATGCCGCGTGGCAAAATAGCGCTCGTCCTCCTTTTTCGCATCGCCCATGCATTACATTATTCCACTTTAATTTCTCACAAAAGAACGACTGACGATGTGAAAATAAGGTGAAAATTGCCTGACAATGGAAGATGGGAACCCCCCCCCGCATCGCCCATTTTCGCATCGCATCGCCCATTTTCGCCTTTCTCCTTCACAACCAACAACCACACCACCTGTGAACACTGAACGATGGGCTGTCGTGGCCCTGTTCGGCGACTGGTGCCAAACGCGCCGAGCCGCGAGCGCGAATGGCAGCCTTTCCGTAGGGAAATTCGGATTGAAAATGCTTCACGCCCACTTCCCCTCCGTCCAATGGGCGAACGCGAGGTGGCTTGGCCCCGCCTCCAAGCGCGTGTTTGTGAAGTCCGCTTATGCAAATATGAAGATCAAGGGAGGTTCACACCCCTTTATGCCCGACCAATGGCTGAACAAAGGGTAGCGTGGGCTCCCGCCCTCCAATCGCCTTTTGATCCGCATATTTGCATATCGGCTCCTCCTGAGACCTATAAAGATACGAGCGCAAGGCGACTCGCACGGCGGGAGTGTGGAACTAAAAGAGGGTGAAGTTGAGCTTGGAGAGAAGTTGCGGAGGAGTTACAGGGAAGATGGCGGACAGCAACGAGGTTGTGGTGTGGGGGTCGCTTGACTCGTCGCGAGATCCAGGCCAGCCAGCCAGCCATACCCCTCTCCCTGAGCAACAACGATTCCCCCCCCCCCCATTCGTGCTGAGATAGTGCTGAGGGGGGCCGCCATTCCTCCCCCACCCTAAACGTGGTGCCAATGGGACCGCTCGTGCGGAGCACGTCGGAGGGGACTCGCCGACCATGCCAGGGCATGGAGTCGGGGCGCAGCGGCGCGAACATTGCGGCTTGCCCGCAATCGCGTCACGAGGACGCGGGTAAGACCTCCCCTGTCTCATGGACCTGGCCGATCCTTCACGATCCACATACATTTGGTCTACAGACCTGTCTGCCTCCTCACCTATGAGGGTGGCTTTCTTTTTACTTTGCTTTTTGTGTAAATGCTTGTGGTGGCACCGTCTGTCAAGTAAAACTGTGTAAGGGTTGCCGTGTGTCGGTCTTAGTCGGTAGTATCTCTCTTTAACTGTTTCTTTCTGTGCTTGAATACGTGCTTTTTATTATTATTACTGTGACTGAATATACGTGCTTGCTTTGTGTCCGTGTGTCGTGCAATAAAATGCTTGCTTGTTGAACTGTTCCCGCTCTGCTTCGTCTCCTTTCTTTTTATTGACTCTCCATCCTGCATCGCGTAAGAGATTGGTAGTGGGTGTAAGTTCCCGGTAACTAATCTGAACCATCAAGATCGACGATAACTCCGCTCGGTTATCTCTGCAGTACGGAACGAACCGCTTAAGCCGTTCGTGTCCAAAGTCGACCTGCGGCGAGGTACGATCGCCTGATTAACCATCTGCGTAGGTACTTTGGTAGGTCGAGTTTGGCAAACAACCCTATCCTACGCGGGTGGCCGATTGGCACGATTGTGGTGAGGTCGGAAGTCCCACCCGTGACTGGCTCCAGGCGTTGTTCCGAGGGGTCATGACTGAATTGTCCGTCCGGTGGGTGACGTGCGCAATTCAAGTTATGTGGCCGATCGCACACCGGCGGCCACGACCCGCAACAATATATGTATATGTATATATATATATATATATATATATATATATATATATATATATATATATATATATATATTGTTATGTTTGAGGGGGGGTATGCATTCAAAGGGGAATTAGGATGTTTAATTAGGTATGCCATGCTGTTCGAGTGTACCAGGATCTCGATAAGTAGCAATTCAGTGGTGATAAGTTGTCTAGTAAATGTCCATTTCTTCAAGGGGGAAATGATAATTGTCACGTAATTAGATAGGGACACGGGATAGGGTAAGTGTGTCTGCGTAAACCCCTTTTAGTAGTTCTGCTCGCAACTTGGTGCCAGAACTGGTTCCCTGGCGGCTGTGAGCGGACTTGGGCCAGGACCAGGAGGTCGACAGCACCATGGTGTCTCCTGCCCCTGACGAGCGCAACGCCAGCTCGTCCGACGCCAATCCAGGAACTGTTGGGTTTGCACCACGGGCCAGCCTGACCACCAGGACCAGCTATGTTTTGTGTGTGTGTGTGTGTGTGTGTGTGTGTGTGTGTGTGTGTGTGTGTGTGTGTGTGTGTGTGTGTGTGTGTACCTGGCGCCTTAGAGGGTTTGAGATTTGTATATTCATTGGAATTGTCTGTGTTTTTGTGTTCCCCATGCCCGAACCCACACCACCATCCCGTCGAATCGCCCCGGATCCCTCTTCTTGCCGAGTCTTGTTATTTCTGGTTAGAGAAATAAACATTATCAACTCAGTGAAAAGCGACTCGTGCCACCTTCCTCGTCCCGTTTGCGGTAGAGCGATGAGAACCACCATCTTTGGGTTATAAAAATAAACCGCCTCCATCGTTTCGGCTCATTCTTCGTTCGCGGGACTGTTCAAGTCCCGTGGACGTCACAATATATATATATATATATATATATATATATATATATATATATATATATATGTATATATATATATATACATATATACACATATACACACATATATATATAGTGTTACGGCTGTGGAAATTCGAAGAACACCATAAAGGTTCCTGAGATTAGCTATGCCGGTAAGTGAGTGTTCAGATAGCTTTCCCCACCGTTGTTTAGAGGGCTTTATTCGAGTTCACCGAGCTGCCACTCTTTGAGATAGCCGTTTTCTTTATCCATCGTTATTTTGAACCACGCAAACAACAACCGCCACCAAGTATGCCACAACGCCAAGCACGCAACAAACCTCCACACAAACAACCGCCATGAACTACGCCACAACGCCAACCACGCTACAATAACCATCACAACAACCACCACCATCTTCGCCACTACGTCCGCTTCCGAACGCCATCCTCCATGGATCACGCAACGACGGTTTCCGCGTCGGAAACCGTCCGAGAACGTCAAACAAAGGCGCCAAGGAAAGAACTACGACGACGCGTGGGTTTTGCCGCATTTTTTCTCCGAGGCTGGTGTGAAGGGAAGGGGGCAGGGCAGCTCGCTTCTGATTGGTGGATGCACGGTGTGAGGCGGTCGGAGTGAGGGCACACCCGTTTCCAAGAAGAGTCTCGAAGGAAGGTGGAGCTGAAAACAGGGTGG
>NW_028222119.1:22500-50000 GCF_056783735.1 Eptatretus burgeri
TTAAATGCGTTGACCACCGCGGAGGTGACGTCCCCCCCAGCTGTTCGCTAACTTGTAAGCCGGTCTCTGCAAACCGATCAGCGATCCAAATCGCGGCGATATACCTACTGCTGACATGAATTTCATCACTTCGGAAACCAAGCCGATTACTGGAGGAGGGAATTATAGAACCGAGCGATTCGCCATGGCGACGCACAGGTAGTTGGTAACCAGCAGTCAAGAGACCATAAGAAACGTAATGGTTGTCGAGGTGTTCCCCAAACGGTCAATCGCTTCACCCAACTCGACGCCTAGCCCCTGCCGCGCATAGATGAGGATGGTGCGAGCAGCGTGGCCAATTATAAGGTATTCCCAGTACCATCTGACTTGCCGAAGCGCCTATCATCAGAATTCCCATCCGAGAGGAAGACAAACCTTACACTGCATTCCAGGCAGAGGCGGCGCCCTCTACCAGTTCCAAGAAGGATACCATTCGGTGTCACGAATGGAGTAGCTTTGCTTCCAACGGGTTATGGACGAGCATCATCTCAGATGAAAACCTCAAAAGACACTTTTGTTTACGTGGGATAATGTCACAGTGTGCGGTAGGGATCAGAGGGGAACATGATAGGAATCTGGACAGATTCTTGGCATTGCTAGAAAATATAATCTGAGCTCCTTCAACTACGAGAAATGTCGTATTCTCGGCTTAAGGTCAATTGACCTTCTTGGCACTACACAATAGCACGACGGCACAATGGTAAAGCCTGATCCTGAGCGGGTGCCGCCCGCTCCGTGAGCTTCCACCACCTCCAGGACTTGCAAACAATGCGCCGGAGTGATCGGGATGTTCGCTTACTATGCGAGATGGATTTCGTAATACTCCGAGAAAATACATCCCCTAGTGCATTGCAAAAACTTTCCACCCAGATGCACGCTGTTGTAAGAGCTTTCCACAATCTCAAGGATGATATTATCAGTAAGTCCCGTGGATTTTACTCGATCGACAGCTCCTTCGAGGTGCCCTTCGTGAGTGGGAGACCGACGCCTTCAAAATCACGCCATAGCTGCTACACTTAATCAGTCTGGGCGGCCGGTCCGCGTTCTTCTCGAGGAACTCTCTCTAGAAGCGAGCAGAGACACTCAAGCGATAGAGATGGGAAGCGTATGCCATCGTTGAAGCGCTGCGAGAAAATGGAAGACATTATTTACTGGGAAACCACTTCACGCTCGTTACGGACCAACGATCCGTGGCATTCATGTTTGATGGGAAAAATATACTTGGAGAAAATTAAGGAATGAAAAAAATTATGAGATAGGCGGATGAAGACCTAGCTTGCTACAGATACGAAACATTGTTTACCGGCCCGGGAAAGAAAACCTGCTGCAGATACCTTCTCCCGGGTCTACAGTTCGGCAACAATCAGTCAGGCTTTTGCAAGACCTCCATGTGTCTCTGTGCCACCCAGTGGGTAACCAGGATGGCACATTTAAACGTACGCGGAACAAAACCTTCCCTATTCTATTGAGAAGATATTAAACAAATGAATTGCTTCATACCCTGTTTGTGCTGAACTAAAACCCAGATTCTATGGGGCGGCATCTGGCAGACTGATCCAAGGCCATTTCCCCCTTCGAGAGACCTAAACATGTCGAAACTTCAAAGGGCCCCTGCCGGCACCGAAACAGACAACAGATACATATTCACCGTTGTTGATGAATATTCAAGGTTCCCTTTCGACGTTTCCGTGCTCGGATATGACCTCGGGCACTGTCGTAAAATGTCTCTCTCTGACCTCTTCGCTATGTTTGGGAGACCTTCGTACATACATTCAGACAGAGGGCCGTGTTTAAACAATTCCTATTAGAGCACGCTGCATAGCAACTATTCGAACGACGGAGTTACAACCCACAGGGGAAACGGGCAGGTGGGAACGATTATATAATGGAGTTATTTGGAAAAGCCGTAACTCTGGCGCTGAAATCGAGGACTGGGCCCCGAGCGATGGGAGGTGCTCTTCCCGGACGCTCCCTGAATTCCACTACGCTCTTTGCTCTGCACGTCCACAAATGCCATACTCCCTCACCGAGAACGTATGTTTACTCACCAACGACGTTATGTTGACGGTCAAACGGTGCACCCAACTGGCTGACCCACCCCGGTACAGTGTTCATGAAACGCCTGGTGCGACAAAGCAAGTATGAACCGCTGGTGGAGGGGGTCGAACTCATTGACATACTAATCCAGAGTATGCTCATCGTCAGGCTCCCGGATGGCAGGGAAGACCACTGTGCAATCCCGGTTCGCCATCTGGCTCCCTCAGAGTACTCCTCCCACCGCCGGTACACCACCTTCTGGCACTCCTCCTTCCTGACATTTCCCCCCCCCAGGAACTCCGCCAGGCGGCGGGGCTGCCGCGTTCCACCCGAGAACGATCGAGAAGTCATCCACGGCACAAGTCGAGGCTCACCGCAAGAGGATCGGGAGCCTCCCCTCAAGTGGAAACTGCCATTTACTCCCCGGAGAGGTCGTGAATAAGGCCCCACCTCGACGACTCAATCTGTAAAAGGATTATCGGCATTCTCGCTGCTCCATGCTCCTATATGCCCATTATATCATATGTAATTCTCTCTCGATGCTCATTTCCATGCTCCCTACAACTCAAAATAATCACTGCTTGGCATGTATGCTTCTAGTAGATCAATTAGTCCGCGTTGCTTGAAAATGTATGCTCCTATAGTGCTAAAGCAATCATGGTGTGTAGATGGGCCCCTAGTTACATTTTAAAGGTGGGGAGAGAATGTGGTGGAATTATGTCGTGAATTGAGGGACATGACGCGGGATCACATGTTGTGCGGTCTGACGTATAAGGGAGGATCTCTGCGGCCACGAGTGATTGTCCGCGGGGACATTGCCTATTGACATCGGCTGTTCACTTGATGCTCGTTAACTGAAGGTGCTCATTGACTGGTGAGAATGGAATTACATCCCGAACTCCGTGCTTACGCGGGATTGTCTGCAATGATTAACTGCACATGTATACGTTACCTGCTTATGTACTCCTAAGCTGAACCTGTATTCCCCGGTGTGCCCCACAGAAGCGGCTCCAATCAAAATGGAATAAAGCCTAAACTCTGAAGGTTCATCTCTCGCTCTCATTTCAAAGACCAGAGGAAACGAGGAGCCAATCAAAGAGACGAGGGATGTTACACAAGACCCGAGGTGGAAGCAGGGGAAGAGCTCCTCCTCATGACATGTTCCTAAACTGACGAGGTATTCCCACATCCCAATCCACGAATCACTCCAACACATCAATATTTAATAATTAATTTGGTTCAACATCACCTGAACAGATTGAACAGAAGTAGATTTTGTTTGTTTTGGTTTTAAAAACAACGAACAGGTCTCCCACTTTCCCTCTTGGAGACGCCATTTTAAATGTACAAGCGTCCCAACTCCGATCAATCCTTCCTTGTTCACCAACCGTGGAGAGGCATAATCACCCACACACGTGTTCATGAACTCCATGGTGGTTTTGAAACGGAACATTTTGTACTCATTTGTGGAGTTCCCATCTTTCCCCGTGCTATCCCTGCTGCACATGGAGTGGAGTTCACTCTCCACCGAGAGTACTTGATAAATATTTACCAACAATCTGATTTCACAAGAATAACAAACATGGGTGGAAACATCACCTTCGTCACAGCTTCCGGTCGTGGATGTGTTGAGAAAACAACTGAGGTGGTTGGGTGGGAATCTATAAAAGGTTATCTATTTATTACGTACGCACGTACACACACACAAAATGAATGTTCATTCACACTCACACCAAAAGAGACATAAACGAATATGGAGGTGAACCATTTACTCATTGTGTGTAGGAAGATCCTTGATAACAAGGTTTATCATGAATAACAAATTAAAATAAACATACATTTGTTTGTTTGTACAATGTTTGTCATGAGAATCCCAACTGATCAACATGAACGTTTTAAATCCTGTTCTCATTGGTGGAAATGATTTGAAAGATAAAGTTCGTGTTGTTCATCAACCTTGGATCACGTGGTTTTTCACCGGAAGAGATGAAATCAGAACAAAAATATATAATTATAACCTCTTGGTTGAGACTATCAATGGAGACGATGGAAAGGGGAGCGTGGCCACGGTCCATTGTGACGTCACAATGAGAATTCGACAAGCAGACAGGGAACTCTAAAGACAGAGCGGTGTCGTTAAATCTTCCAGTTCGAGGAGAGCCGTGCACCAACCGCCATGTTGTTTCGCATTGCGCTGTTCCGTGTTCACCATCCTCGGGAGTGGAACGTCCCACGTCCGTCACAGCAGGTAAGGGGGGATTGTGAGAAATAGCCCCACTTGCAAAAAAAAAAAAACTTTATAATATCACAAGTGAAAACTTCATCATCGTGAAACGTGGATAATGTAACGTTGTTTTTATAATTTGTTTATTTAAATTCCTCCAAAACAAGATTGAGAAAGCTCCTCCAAGGTGTTTGGGTTGTCCAGTTCAAATCCCATATTTAATCTTCCTTGTCTGTCCTTGATATCCTTGGTTGGAATGAGGAACAAGAGAGTTTATCTTTGTTTTGGAAACTTGGAGTCAAAATGTAGGTTTCCATGGAGAAACAAAGAGTATTTCGAGCTCTGATTCCGACACTGAGTTCCACAATCATCAGCAACTCTGAAGGTTCTTGATGTGTTGAACTGATCAGTGGGATTTGGAATAAACTATAAAATATAAAATCAGTAATGTAAAACGATTTGGGGGAATTTGTGGAGCCGAATAGTTTTTTACGATCATGATGTGAGTGAATCAAAACAAAGACTGGAGACAATGGAAGTGGTGGCCCAACCATGCAGGAGCGCCCGGCCGGTCACGTGTTCACTCCACATTGATAGGTTATGTTTTCTTCAGTTGGACGGTTTTATAAGGGATTTTGTTTTCATTGTTGAAATCAGTTTGTTTAATGTGTTTCGGCACGGACATGGCACAGGCACGGACATGGACAGCACACGGCACAGGCACGGACCATGGACACAGCATTTAGAGCACGGACATGGACACGGCACAGGCACGGACATGGACACGGCCCAGACATGGACATGACAGGGCACAGACATGGACATGGACACGACACGGCACAGGCATGGACATGGACACGACACGGCACAGGCATGGACATGACACAAACATGGACACGGACACAAAACAAGCATGGACATGGCACAGACATGGACATGGACACGGACACAGCACAGGCATGGACATGGCACAGACATGGACATGGACACGGACACAGCACAGGCATGGACATGGCACAAGCATGGACACGGACACAGCACAGGCACAGACACGGAGACAGCATGGACACAGGCACGGACACGGAGACAGCATGGACACGGACACGGCATGCACACAGCACAAGCATAGGCACGGACACCATTGACAAAATGGGTGACGACTGCTATCCCACCACCACAGTATCACCAGGTCTCCATATGTACGTCACAGGATCGTCCCGTTTTAAACTTTCTTGGGATACCATTTGTGTCTGAGGTGTGGTGCCTTGTCATGTCCCACTGTCATCGAAGATGTGTCCTTGCTGTGTCGATGTCCCACCCATTGGTGGAGGAGGAGGTAGAGTCGTAGGTATTGTGGGAGTGGGCATGACAGTTGATGGGGGGATTGTATGAGGGGGATGGTGGGAGAGAAGAGGGGTTGTTTGAGGTGTTGTGAGGTGGGAGTGGGGGCGATGCTTGATGGAGGATTGTGGGTGATGTTGTAGGGGGGTGGTGATCTGTGTACATGTGCTGGTAGTTGGGTAGAGATGGTGTTCGGGTTTTGAAGCTTGGCTTGGCAGTGTTTCTTCCCACCTAATAGTGGAGATGACATCCTCTCTCATTTGTGGTGGATAACCACAAAGGTCTATCGCCATTTCTGTTGATTTATAACATTTCTCGATAACATGTTTCTGAGCACAAATATGAACATTTTTACAGCCCGATCTTCACTTGGGTACTTCCGACAAACCTCTTTTGTTTCTATTTGGTGTGAGTTTGGAGTGTGTTGCACCACCATTGGTGGAGCATGAAACCATCTTGGTTTGCATTATGTGCTGTACAAGCACCAAGGACTCATCGGACTAGAACATTTTTTGGTAGAAAAATCTGAAGATTCGACTCCGTTTGAGTTAGAAATCATTACCACAATGTAACCCATATTCAATGTGAAACGGATCTCGAGGGAGTACTTCTGGGTGTGACGATCACGGCTAAGTTTGAAGATGGAGAAGAAGAATTTTGACTTTTTATTGCAGAAAGTAACTTCTGTATAAATCACAAATCGGAAAAAGAGACATAAATATTTTTGTGGATTATCAAAGGATAGATAATAGAGTTGAGGTGTTCTGAGTGTTGAAAAGCTATGTGAATACGAGGGAAAGGGAGGTGTGGCTGTAGTCCATTGTGACGTCACAATGGACAATTCCAACAATAAGGAACTTTAAAGACAGAGCCGTGTCATTAAATCTTCAGTTCGTGGATAGCCGTGCACCAGCCATGTTGTTTCCCATTGCGCTGTTCGTGCTCACCATCCTCGGGAGTGGACCGTCCCGTCAATCACAGCAGGTCAGGGGGGATTGTGAGAAATAACAATGCTCTACCTTGTACTCTGGCTTGGGTACACAACACGGTGGGAGTCACGTTCTTTGTCGTTTGGTGAATCAGTTCTGCACGGAGGATTTAAAATGGGGAGTTTCTGTGTGAGTGAAGGTGTGTGTGTGTGAGTGAAGGTGTGTGTTTGTGTGTGTGTTTCACAAACCACAATGTATTCTCTCTGCTGACTCGTCGACTCCCATATATATATATCTATATATCTATATATATATATATATATCTCTCTCTCTCTCTCTCTCTCTCTCTCTCTCTCTCTCTCTCTCTCTCTCTCTCTCTCTCTCTCTCTCTCTCTCTCTCTCTCTCTCTCTCTCTCTCTCTCTCTCTCTCTCTCTCTCTCTCTCTCTCTCTCTCTCTCTCTCTCTCTCTCTCTCTCTCTCTCTCTCTCTCTCTCTCTCTCTCTCTCTCTCTCTCTCTCTCTCTCATCCACGTTCCTCCCCCTCCTAATACACTTTTGGCACCCTCCTCCCACACCCCTGTCTCGCTGTCCCCCTCTCTCTGTCTCTCCTCCCCCTCTCCCTCTCTTCCTCTCTGGATGGCAGTTGTATCTGGACAGTGGTTATCTCTGGACGTGTCTGGATGTTACTTTTCTCCAGATGTGTCTGGACAGGTGGTTTTGTCCAGGCTGTGTTTGTCTCCAGACTTTCCCGGGAGGTGTTCATCTCCGGACGGCTTGGCTCCAGGCCTCAGGCTCCAGGGTTTGCCTCCGGACACGTCCGGGCAGTGTTTATCTCTGGACATGTCCGGGTGGTGTTTGTCTCCAGAGCGGTATTTCTCTTCGTTTCATCGGTAGAAAATGGAAAATCATTTTGCTGAGACAGTATGAATCATAATTTATGCTCCACTGCACGTGTGCCTTACCTTCCCTCCCCAAACCCTGCCTTCCTTCCCCCACCCCTGATCTCTCCCCCTCCTCCACTCTCCCCCTATTTTTGTCCTGACTCATTGTATTCCCATCAGCGAAGCGACAGGTTTTATTTTCCAATCTAAAATACACACATCTGGTGAGTGGAAAATTAAATAATGGTCCCAGAATGCTTTGCCTCTGTGCACTTAGAATCTCCTCTCTCATCATCACCCAGTTCATTAGTTTATTCAACACCTGAACCCCATAGTCACCAAAGGCAGGTGTATACTTCCACTGGTATCACATCAGGTCCCACTGATTTGCTACTTTTAAATCCTATTAAGTCGGCTATCTTGCCAAACAGTACTTTTTCAAAATATAAATCAAATGTTCCAGGAGTCGCCTTGAAAAAAGAGTAGGTCGTTGAGTGGTGGTAACACAGTTGAAATCCCATATTTAATCTTCCTTTTCTGCCCTTTATAATATCGTCGTTGTGATTCCTCTTTACCGTGATGATGCGTTGAGAAACATGAGAGTTTTTCTTTGGTTGGAAACTGCAACTTCACTTTCCCCACCAAGCAAACTTGGAATTTGTCCCTTCAAGCCAAGTGCTCCTTCATGGTCATGTTGATGGAGGAATCTTCAAGGTTTTACTTCCCAAACTCACAAATTACTTCCCAAATCCTCGTGCAGACCTGCACTCGCCAAGCGTCGTACAAACGATAACCTCTCGTACATTCCATGAGCTATTGTGTTTGTATTCTAAAACATTTCAACATCATGTTCTTATTTTGTCATGAACTTGTGGGTTTTGTAAAATCATTGTAAAAACATTGTTTCGTTGAATTTTAAATGAAATAAACATTCCTCCTTCCCCTGCCCTTGTCTATCTCCATAGGTTATCCAGAATGATGCTGTTGAGGATGGAGGGATATCTGTGGTTCGCGACTTCACGTTTGTCGTGATTTCCTTCCTTGTGTTTTATATTATCATCACATTTGATCCGTCACGTTGGTTCACCAAGAAGGGGAGCTCCAAAAGAAAGCTTTGCATTCACTGGTAAAGAACTCAAGTGACTTATTCATCAATATTTATCAAGTCTTCATCCACGAGGGAACAAGATCGCTCAGATATTTGAAGCGAGTTTATTGTGTGCGATGTTATTTTGGATTATAAGAAGTAGAATTTTTCTGCGAAATATGGAATATGTTGTTTAATTCGTGGAGAAGATGGCAAGGTGTCCCGAATCCATTGGTAACATTGTTTCTCATCCAATGTTCTTAGCCTGGTGTTGGCTTAGTGGTTAGGGTGGTGGCTTGGGATCCTCCGGTCCTGAGTTCAAGCCCTGTTGGCCGCTGAATTAAAAAAAATACACCAGGAGGTTGACTCAGCCTATCATCCTTCTGAGGTCGGCAAAATGAGCCCCAGTGTACTGGTAAGGGGGACACTGAATCAGCAGCATAGCCACGTCCCAACCAATGATGCAACCAGCAGCTGCAGGCTGCACTCGATGGAGAGAGATCCAAAGTTCTGGGGCCATCTTGGATTTCAAAATGGCCACCATGTTCCATCAAATTTCCTATTAACTCGGGCTGTGAATGTCATATGAAGTCTGTTTTGGTAGCAATACCCACATTTGTCATGCCAAGAAGTTAAAAACACACAATTTTATTTTTCTCGATGTTATGGATGGTGACCATCTTGGATTTCAAAATGGCTGTGATGAACAAACCCACTTTTGCTGTATTAATCAAAGTTAGATTTGGTGTCAATACCTCATTGGTCATTTACGGGTGGAGTATAAATTTGGTAAGTCTTCACTGTGGGAAACTGTTTGTAATTAGAGTTGTGTATTCAGTGACCTGTGTGTCAAACAAGCTCGAATGAGCTAAGATCCTCGTCCTCTAAATGACGAAGTCATAAAAACGAATATGACGTCATTGTGATGTTTCAGGTTTGCGATAAATTATCTGTGCTCATGCCCGGCTTGATTCCCCAAACAAAATTCAAACAGCTTGCCGAGTTTCGGAGATAATGGTCGAGGCGATTTCCATTAGCGGCGATATTATGACGTCAACTTTTTTTCTCAGAAGAATTTCCAAAATCGCTGATGGTTACTGCCTGCGCGTGGGCTTTCTGCATATACATGGCAAGTTTCACGAAGATCCGATGAAAACTCTGGGTTGTGAAACAAAAAATGTCAAAAAATAGGAATGACGTCATAAAAAATTGATATGATGTCATAGTGATTATCATATGTGTGGTAGTTCATCTCTGCTTATGCCCTGTTCGATTCCCGCAAACAGAATTCAAAAAGCTTGCCTGATTTCGGAGATAATTTTTTTGGCGAATTTCCATTAGCAGAGATATTTTGATGTCATCACTTTTTTTTCTAGGAGGATATTTCAAAATCGGAGATGGTTGCTGTCTGCGCAGGGTATTTTCACATATATACGCCAAGTTTCAGGAAGTTTCGATGAAAACTGTAGGTTGTGAAACAAAAAAAGTCCACAAGAACAACAACGTGAGTAAGACTTAGAGATCCTCCAAGAGGATATAAAAAGCTGTGAAAATTTCAGCAAAGTCTGTTTTGTAATTCATGAAAAATCTGCACTTCTGCAGTTCAGCAAAGTCGATAGACTACCCCTCATCGATGTGGTCTTGAAGAGGACTGAAGAACTCTCGGTCTGTGGCAATAAATGCAACACTCACTGGATGAGTTTTTTGTGAAGCAGGAGGTGTGGTGGTACAGAATGTCACGAGACAGTAAATCTCCAGCAGACATCACGTCGGCAAGCCTAACTTTCCAGGCATCATATCCACTGCTGTTTGCAATTTCTTGGATTGTTTTGTCCCATGTTACCAGGAATTGGCCCTTCTGGAGGATTTCATGTATTTTTGGCTCTTCCTCACCTGTGGTTGGTTGACAAAATAAACATTTTAATTTGACAAAGAGTGTACTGCTCAAACGAGTCTGCTTAATAGATTCTGAAGCACTGGGTTGTCCTCTTTGTCAGTAAAGTTGTGACTTGTCAAGCAACAGCAAGCTTGCTTATTCTTTCATCTCTATCCAGGTGAGTTTGTTTTATCCAGGTGACTCGGTTTTACCCGAGCGAGCTCATTGGGAGATGACATCATGTATCCCATAACACAATGTGAAACATGAGAAGTTGATGATTATGCAAGTGAAAGAACGAGATTTTTGTTTTTGTAATAACAATCGAGCTGAAATAATGAAGGATGACCAGACAGTACATTTCCCAATTCACCAAATGCTTGTTCCTTATTGGCCTCCGTATTTTGTTAAATATTAACAAACAGATTCCTCATAGCTCTTTATATTTACTGAGTGACAGTTTTTCTTCCAGCTCTTTGTTTGTTAGTTTGATCCATGGTGAATATTCTAAAAAGTACATTTACCATTATCTTCGCCTGATGTACAAGTGAAGTAATTTTATTTTTTATAAACAGTACGTGATGACATGAATGATGTCCCAGCATGTGACACAAGTTGAAACCTCTGACTGCATTTTATGTTCACACAAAGTGGCAATGATGTCTGAAGGAAGATCCTTCAGGTTATTCATTCAACATTTCTTGTGAATATAAACTAAAACTCACCGACTTAGTGTTGATTTCCAAGGAATAGTTTGTTGATCAAAGTTTTCGGCCAAAAAACTTCTGAAACGCCGATTTTACAATCCAAGATGGCGCCAAATTACTCCATGAAAAATGTTACCAATGGAATTCCTGCAAAGTCAGACATAATTTACAAAAAAGGCACAATTTCCTTCTTTCGCAAAACAAATGCAAAAGTTCATAACATGCTCCACCATTACATGAGATTCTTCACATAATTAAGTGTGATTCATCGTTCTACATCGTTCCTTCAGACATTGTTTAAGTTACACCTGCATGTTCCATATTCCGTATCCTCCAGAATTGTAACACTCGTGGAACATGTTTATCTATGTTTTACAAAACCATGTGTTCAATACTTTACATGTGATGTAATACTTCATTAGAGCTTGAACTGAGAATGTTTGTTTGTTTGTTGCAGTTTAAGATGTCGACATCAAGTGAAACGGAAAAATGAATCGAAAGACGATCCACCATTGGTAATAGAGGTTCAGGAAACAGAACACCTTGATATTCAGAAAGCAGAGGGAAAGGAGGTTCTGGCAATTACTCAAAAAATTGAGATAATCGCAAAACAGAACATTGTTGACAAAGAAGCGGAAGAGGAAAATCAAAAGGAGAAACAAAAGCTTCAGGAATATGAGGCTCGTTTGGTCAAAACCGAAAGAAATCTCTTACAAAGAGAGAAGTTTGTGCAGGAAATGGAACATGAGTTGATGGAAAAGGACGTGCAACGGAAATTGGAAAAAGAATTATGGCTAAAGGAGGAAGAGGAGCGGAAGAAAGGAGAGGAGGAACAGCAGAGGCAGAAAAATAAAGAAGAGCAGAGAAAAATGAATGAACAGGAGAGGGAAAATGAACAAGAGCAGAGGAAATATGAAGAAAAGCTCAGGATGAGAAGGAAAGAAGAATCCACACGAGCAAAAGAGCGATTCCGAGTCCGAATGTGGGAAAAACGCAAAAATGAAGAACTTCATCAGAAAATGCTTTTTGTACAACGCAGAATGTTCGAGATTGATAACTGGAAGAAACGAGTGCAGCAGCAGGAACGATACCTGCAGATAAGTAAAGAACAGGAGATGGAGCGACAAGGTGTGTTTGACTCATTCATGAATGGGAAAGATGAGAAGATAAAGAAACGGCAGCTTCGTATGTACCAACAAGGAAAGGAGCTTAAAGATGGAGAGTGCAGGCTGCTTAAATTGGACGAAGAGACTCGTCTTAGAGAGAGAGAGCACAAGGAAGAACAAAAGCAATGTGAACTTAAATGGAAACTGAAAGAGTTCATGTTGATGGTCAGAGAACGAGAGATGAGGGACAGAAAAAGTAATGTGGAGTTTAGGGAGAAGGAGGTCTTGGAAAGAGAGACAAAAGTACAAAATGCAGGAAAGCTTGCTGAGAAAAACGAGGAACAAGTGCTTGGAACTAATGATGGGCTGCAGCAGCGGCAGCAGAAACAGGACAATGTTGAGCCGACTGACCCAAAGCCTCACAGTGATGACGGGCTGGAGCAACAACAGCACAAACAGGACTATGTTGATTTGCCGCCGCCGACTGACCCAAAGCCTCACATGGTGAATATTGACACACATGTCACGTCAGAGCGGCAACCTCACATGGTGAATAGTGATGAGGGGCTGTGGCAGCAACCATTGTACAGTGTTGTCCTCCAAAAACAACCGAAGCCTCAACGTGAAGGCAAGTTTCATCAGCAGAACCAGCACGATGTTCACCGGCTGCCGCCCAAACGGGAGACCGACCATTCTTCTCAGTCTGAGTTTCTCAAGGGTGAACAAGCGGAAATTGAAAGGCGCAAAAACAACCTCGTGTTCTTTGGAGTGAAGGAGCGAAAAGGTGTACATGATGAGGAGGCGGTGGCAACATTAATAAAAGCCATGAACCTGGACATCGAGCCTGCACAGACTTTCCGCTTCGGACGCTATGTTGAGAACAGCATCAGACCCCTGAAAGTTGTTTTCACATGCGAGTCTGACAGGAATCAGGTTCTTACGAATAATAATAAAAAGATACGGAATTTGAAGGATCCCTCTCTCTGGCCAAGAAACATTTTCATCACTCCAGACTACACTCAGCTCCAAAGAGAAAAACAAGAGTTACTGCTGAGTGATCTTGAGAAAAAGAGAGAAAGTGACCCAAACGGGCGATACACCATTAAAGGAGACAAAGTCGTCCACCTGAAGGAGCGTAAGGGTAAACCTCATCTCCATAGATGACAACCATCCCTCCTCATCTCCAACGATCACGAACCATCCCTCCTCATCTCCAAAGATCACGACCATCCCTCCTCATGTCCCATCTCACATAATACAGTCTCCTCATGCTGCACACAAAAAGAAAGACAGAGTATATTCTGTTGAAAACAATTTCCTTCAACTCATGATCTCTTCCAAACAAGTGATTGTACCCGATATCCCATTGGATCCGTAACCGAAACCTTTTTGAAAGTACAGACAAGGACAGGATTTCACTCCTGATGGATATTTTGCATTTAATAAGAACAGGAACCTGAACTTTTATCGTGAAGTTACCAAAGCTGCAGAAAATCATGGTGGGTTCTTATTGTTGAGGAAAAGGAATTCCACACCGACTTCCATTGTTCATTGTCTTCCTCCTGAACGGAAACCTCACCGTGATGACGGACAGCAACAATAGAAGCGATATGCTCTGCAAGACCTTCAACAGGTAAGCACTTTTAATTGCCTTTTGACAGGTGGGGTGAACACACTGGGTGCAAACACAACCAACCGCAAGATCAAAACATTAAATTGAAATAAATTTTGGAACTTTGTCTTTCACAGACATTGCTGTTAATACTTCCTTCGATGAAAAAGAATATCCTTAATTGTGGAGATAATTGTAATTATATTTTTTGGTGGGAAGGTAACTTCTTGACATGGTCATCCCTATGCAGAATATAAAACAAGAACTTTAACTCCCTTCGATTGGATGAGATCACCTGATTCACCCTCAGAAGAGGTGCTCCTTCCTGCTCACCTGAAACCATCCCACCGGTTGGAACGTAAGTTACTCAGACTCTTTTCCTACATTAGAAATTATTCCAAACTTTGTCTGAACCACATGTTCTTCACCTGCATCACGTCCCATTTTGTCTGTTCCTCAGAAGTGTTGAGGACAAACAAATATTTTGCTGAACTCGAATCCAGACGAGCAGCAAACAAATCTTTCAGTTGGTCGAAGTCTGGCGTGAGTGTTAATGTGTCCGTATCAAAGTCATGATGTGCACGTGGATGATCATTAAAATTAATTGTTTGAAAAATCCAGTGGGAATTTGTGATGAAGAAAATAAAGATGTGAAAGTGAAGGCAAAAGAAAGAAGAGAATTTAACTGAGATGCAGAAGCAATTGATGGGATATCATATTTCCAGGATTGTGATGGAAGGTATGATAATGATAATGATGGAGATGACGATGACAATGCTATTGAGGGATTTTGACTTCCTTTTGTTGATGTGTGTGCAGAGGAAGAAGTTTCAGTAACGGCCACTGGAGAAGATGTGATCTTTGGCAGTGGATCCATCATCACTCCGTCGTACAAGCTCCAGGAATGTAAGACGAAACATCAGACTCTTACAGACGGCTGATCCAAGATGAAAAAAAAATGAACATCCGTCTCTGGAAGTACAGGTACTCAAACCTTGCAGAGACCTGATTTACTCACATCGTGCGTGACTTCATCACTGTACAAACTCATTTGCACTCCATTGTCTTTCACTGTTTTTTTTTTCTCCTAGCAACCTTCAGCTGAGACCCAGCGTACGAGTTCTAGCAACCTTCAGCTGAGACCCAGCGTACGAGTTCTAACAACCTTCAGCTGAGACCCAGCGTACGAGTTCTAGCAACCTTCAGCTGAGACCCAGCGTACGAGTTCTCCCTTGATGACTTTTTTGATTGTGAATTTTGTAATTTTTAATTTCTGTGAATAAAGTGAACCTAAAATCTCTTGTCCTTTCAAATCATATGATGTACAAGTCAAAGGAATGGTGTCTAAAATATTGTGATGAAAATGGCTCCGAGGGGATTACAAATCTTTGAAAAATTTCAAGTGTTTGTTCATTTGTTTGTTGTTCTTTCACTCACAAACCGAAGCACCCAGAGACCCCAAATTTGGGTGGACTCACGTTAGAATGTGGGCAAGATTTACCGTGAACGCATGTTGGTCTTCAAGGCCGTTTTGAGAGTAAATGCTGCGATGAGGTGAGTATTGGGATGTGGGGTTAGGTAACACTCAAAAGGTAACCACCATGCGGCCAATAACTCCAAAGCTTTTCAATGTACAACACGTCCTGAAACGCCGGCTCGGTCGTGATGGGTACCACCCCAGAGTGTTGTACAATGCAAAATCCAAAATACATTCAGGAGTTACATGTGAAAAACAAAAACCTTAAATTAATCAGGACATTATCGTGATTATTCCACTTTAATTTCTCACAAAAGAACGACTGAAGATATGAAAATATGGTTAAAATTCCCTGACAATGGAAGATGGGAACCCTCCCCCCCCCATTCCCTTCACTTCCTCACACCAGAGATCCTTTCCATCCCACCTCTTTTTCTTCTCTTCGTGTTAGCAACCATGACAAATGTAAAAGTTGGTGTGGATTTTCCCAGACATCCAAGCAGAAATCATCAGTCAGCTCCCGACCCTAATCGGGAATGGAGGGAGTGGGGGGTTCTGCCCATCACGTAATGCGAGGTACTCCAGCCTGCTTTGTAATATTTACTGGAGATTATGCCAGTAATTTTTCGTTCATGTGGAACAAAAATTGTCCAGGTGAGGTGAAAGCAATGTGTGGTGTCCTTCAGACAGTGAGGCTATTTGTACACACTGGGAACTTCTCCAAAACTACGCACGATTACGATGGAACTTGACCACAATCTTCATTACACAGGTCAGGAATGGGAGCATGCGCCGGAGCAGCGAGTCGCTGCGTCCACTTTCTGCCGGAACACCGGTGGCCTCCTTCTGGCCATCCCTCGGCAGATGCCTGGCCCAACCCCATCTCCTTGAGATGTTGATCAATTTACTGCAACGAAGCACGTGCTGTGCCCATCCAAGATGTCATTGAAAGCCTGGATCTTAAGGCCCGGTCACATCTTGACGTTTTAGCCAACGATAGCAACGTGTTAAAATTTATGTAAAATCCTGGCTTACGTTGAACTTTTGATGTTTTTTTTTAAAGATTCGGACGTATTCATAGCGACTTGGTCTTATGTATAACGCATTGGTAACAACACAGAACGTTTCGTTGTGTTATAGATAACTTATACCAATGAATGCTGAACCTGTTGTCGGCCTACACAACCGATGCCCACCGATAGTCTAACTTAGGCATAGCGCGTTGCACGCATCGCCGACGATGTCGTGACGTAGCCTATTAAAAGGCTGACGCACAACGATTCGAATCATAACTGCCGTAGAAATGGAAGGTTCAACATCGCGGTCACACCTTGGCGATCTTGCCAGCGTATGCCGACGTAACAAAAAGTGTGTCTAAAACGTTGGGGCGTCGAATACGGTATGGGTAAGTTTGGTATACGCGAGTAGAACGCTGAATACGCTATCATACTCGTAGTAAGTAGAGTACGTCAAGAAATTTTAAACATGTTCAAAATTTTACGACGTACTCGGCGTATGACACACGTTCCGCATGCGATGAGGATAAGTTTTACACACGATATGCGGACGCTTACACACGTCCACAAACGCTACTTATAAGCTACTCAAAAGTCGAAACACGTCGCGGTAATGTCTTTTTTACGCGAAACTTATTTCTAACTTGTGTTTGACGTGCTTTGAACCAATTCTTTACGTAGTCCCAACACACATCGACGTATGTAGACGTATTCCAATGACGTCTTCCGGTCGACAAAAAAAAAAAAATGAACGTGTTTCTAGGTTACAACTGCCATATAAAGACGTGTTCCCAGAAGTTTTGAGAATTGGTATATAAAAATGCTGCTCATAAAAGGGGAACCCAACAGTGTTTTGGAGTTCCTTTTTGAGTCGATGTCCATGTCAGCAGTTACAGTATCAGTATTAGTATTAGTATTAGTATTAGTGGTAGTTTGTTCATGTTGGCAGTAGTAGGTGAGTGTGAGGGGGAGGGTATGGGTTATGATGGATCCTCCTTACGTGTCCACGGGTAGGTTCATAGGCTGCCACTCAACGATTTAAATGGCTGCATCTCCACTATTGAAAGTAGACGCTTGCGGCTCAACAATTGGATTTTTTTTACACTCAACGACTTTTAAACGGTACCACTCAACTATTTTCATTGTTTACAATGAACGATTTAAATTGCTGTCACTCGCCTTTGTTTTTTGACGCTGAGGTTTTGAAATTTGAAGCGTTTCTTCTGAACGTGTTAAAACGCTCAAACTCGACTATTTTAAATAGACGCTGCCGATGGACAATTGGAATCATAGCCAAGCTCGACATCGAAGTGTGAACATCCTAGTCATGCCGAAGAAAAGTTTGAAGAATGCTGCAAATAAGTGTTCTGGCCGTGGCCGTGGACGCTGACGCAAGGACGATCCATTATACCGACGTCTTTCAGCCTATGAGTAACTTAAAAGTAACGTCTGTCGACGTGTGGCAACGATCGCGTAACGTGCCAACAACATGTTAATCATAGGTTAGAAATAAGTTTCGGGTACGCTAAACATTACCTCGGCGTGTCTCAACTTATGATTAACTTACACGTAGCATGTGTTGACGTCTGTCAACGATCGCAGACCGTGCATACAACTTGTGGCCAGCGTACCGGAACGTGTGAGTCATACGCCGGCATACGTCGTGAAATTTCAAGCATGAAAAAATTTGAGGACAACCAAAAAGTACAACGTTTAAAGCCAGCGTACAACGACGTATGGCAGTGTTTTTCAGCGTGCTCTCAATGTTATCAAAACTTACCCAGAACGTATTCAACGTGTGCCAGCGTTTTAGAAAAAAAAATTCAAAAATTGGCATACGTTGGCTAAAACGTCAAGGTGTGACCGGGCCTTTAGTTTTGACCCAGGGAACCCATAATCCCAGCAGCTCAGACTCATTCAGCACCTCGAGAGTCTCCAAAAGGATATCTTGAGTCTCCGCCAAGATGACTGCATCATCTGCGAAATCAAGGTCAGAGATCTTGACATTCCCATACTCTGCACCGCAGCTTGATCTCTCTGACATGCTCCCAGAATCCAGTTCATACAAGCGCTGAAAAGTGTGGGGGCCAATACACACCCCTGACGAACTCCAGCAACAAGTGGAAATCAAAAGGCACTCGTTCATCACTTGCTTCACATGTGTACCAAATTTCGTAAATATATCTTGAGGGGATTTGAAGTGAAGCTCCGGAAACGAAATGTGACGGACGGACGGACGGACGGAACCCATTTCTATATCCCCCGCCATCTTCGTTGGTTGGTGGGGATAATAATTCAGAGATGGTATCACCACATCTCACAGCACTTTCAGTCCCAGTGTAGTTCAGACAACACATCAGTGTTTGAGCTTGTCACCTCCACCACTGAATGGGGATGGACGACATGTTTTCACCTCTGTCCATTTGCATGTCTGTCTGTGAGCAGGATATCTCAAAAGATTTGGAATGGATTTGGTGGACAGGATGGGTGTGTGACAAAGACAAATTGATTCGATTTTGGTGAAATCTGGATCCGGATCTGGACACAAGAATTTTAAGTGATTCTTCACCATTGAAAGAGACAGGGCCAAAAAGGATAAACAACATGATATCTCAAAATTTGTGGACACATTCGGATGAAACCTCCTGGACAGATTTGGTGTATAACAAGGACGAATTCGTCACAGACTGGTTTTGTCAGATGCCGAGCGTTTTATGCCAGTCTGTAACCATTTTGGTTTTATATACCAATCGAGCGAATTGTTTCTCCGCGCGGCACGAATTGACTCAAAGCGGCAACTTCATACAAATCAGCCAGATTTATTGGGGAACCTCGGGGAACACAACACAAGCAAAATATTCACGACAATGTTTTATTTAATCCATAACCCGTTCTTAACTTGGGAGATACGGATTACGGGTTTCGAAGAGGTTCCTACCGAGATAAGCCTTAAACAACATGCAGACAAGACAGAGTACTTGGTGATGTTTCATGGACGAGAGGAAAGTGTCAAAAGCATGAATGTCGCTCATAACAAGCGGATGTCCACGGATTCGAGCCCAGAGCTCGAGCATGCCGCGTGGCAAAATAGCGCTCGTCCTCCTTTTTCGCATCGCCCATGCACGCGACCTCCATGCGTTCAGACCCCGCGAGGTCGACTGCACCAGACTGTCAGGTCGATGATGGGTTTCAGCTGGTTTCTCACAAGGTCCAGCATACAAGTCCAGGCCTGGCCTGTTCACCAGGCCTCCTTCACGAAGCAGATCGCAGACAGACACAGCAGTTCCCTACACAGCAGATCACGACTCCCACCAGTCGTTTCTCATCCAGCCGAGGGCAGACAGACCTCATGCAGTCCTTTCCCTGCCTGTCCCTCAGCCCTGGCTCGCTTCTCCAGGCCACAGAAGGCAGACCCGGTGCGCCCAGGTCCAGTTTCTCTCCAGGCAGAATCACCACTCGCTTTCCTTTTTCTGCTCACCTTGAAGCCCCAGCACGCCTCAAAACCGACTGCAGTTTTTGTACTTCTCCAGTTTCACGCCACTCCTTCTCAGCCGACTGGGCAGGGCTGCATCCAGAGAGGGGAAGGAAGGAAGAAGAAGCTCTCGGTACACCACCACTGCACAAACAAATAACAGCTTGTGACACCTCCCGACACACATGTCACGTCAAATTACCGAACAACCTGGCTAAACATGCATTTAATGGGGGATCTGGGCTAATCCTATATTTAGAAGCATACTCAGGGCCATTTCCGTAACAACATTAAAAATATATATATATATATATATATATATATATATACATATATATACATATATATATATATACACATGCACAGTAGACTAGGCGTAAGTCGTCACCATCGGGACCGAGAAAAAAGTGACGACTTAGACATGTGACGACTTACGCGTATGCGAACATTCATGATGACTGTGGGGTGAAGGATGAAGTCGCGCGTGGCCTGGACACGTACGTGTGAGAGGGCGCTACAATCTCTAAGCCGGCTATTGTACCAAAAGGGAGACACAATCCTCGGGGCATAGGTGGGGTTCATTGGTTAGTTGGAAAGTGATCAAGCAAAGATGGAATTCATGAATTACTTTATCAAAAGTAAAGATAATGAACAACTGTAAGACAACTCATATACCATCGGTGATGGTCTCTGACCATCGACAAATGTGGAATGAATGGCTGTTAGAATTCATTCATTGGAATGAATGTAGAATGAGTTTTCATATGAATGAAAACTCATATACCATCGACAAATTACATGACACATAGTCATCGTGATGACTACCACTCAATACCTATGTGAAAGTGAAAGTGAGTGTGGTGATGTACAAAACAAGCCAATATAAAATCATGATCGGACTTCAACACGAAGCTCGATCGATCTTTTACTCCTTCGCCAGAGACTGCATTGCGCAGCCTGTCTACCTCTTCAGATGCATGTCGGACAGCACGCTGACTGAGCTGAACGCAGCGCAGTTATAAATAGGCCACGCATCACGATTCCATGAAATCGGGCTTCTCACGAGGCAGTAGTTCCGTGTGACGAGTTAGGCGTGGTAATTTACTTGAGTTTCCATTACGTGGGAACGGACAACATGTGACGACTTAGACGAAGTGACGACTTAGAGATGACGACCTACAGAGGGATGACCCTTTATTCAGAAGGACTTAACATGAGATAAATTCGGGACTTTTTGACGCTGCCGACTTAGACGAAGTGACGAGTTACACGCTGCCGACTTACGCCTAGTCTCCTGTATATATATATATATATATATATATATATATATATATATATATATATATATATATATATATATATATATATATATATATATATATATATATATATATATATATTTCTATACAAAAACATATACATATATATTTGCACGACGAACCGTGAACCCGTTGGGTTCCCGTTGTGACAGCGATTGATAAAAAAAATCATTTAAAAAAATAATAAAACCTCCAGCGAACAATGCAGCTGAGGTTGTTTGCATTGATCAAATAATCCCGAAGAGTAGTTGTCTGAATCAGGAATTGATTTTTTAATAATTTTTTTCGTTGCCTAATTTGAACAAAACTTGAAACTGCACACCGCAGGAGAATGGTGAGTAAGGTGGGCCGAAAATTTTTGCACAATCATGTATCGTTTTGGATGTATTTCGGAAGCATACATACAAACATCCATTTTTCATCCAAAAATACAAGATGAGAGTTTTCGTAATATATTGAAGATAGATGTGTGTGTGTGTGTATATATATATATATATATATATATATATATATATATATATATATATATATATATATATATATATATATATATATATATATATACATATATTTTTTTTACGTTTTTACAGCCATTTTTCCCTGCTGTGCAGGGGTTTGGCTTTTTCTTGAGGCAATGTTTTATGGCCGGATGCCCTTCCTGACGCCAACCCTGGTCGCCTCTTACGACACACAGGGATATGGTACACCTATTCTAACCGGGGCATACACCGGGACCAGTACACGACCTCGGAAGGATGACAGGCTGAGTCAACCCCCTGGTGTTAATTCAGCAGCCAATGGGGCTTGAACTCATGACCCTTGGATCCCAAGCCGCCACCCTAACCACTAAGCCAACATCAGACTTCATATATATATATATATTGTGATGGTTGTGGAAATTCGCAGAACACCATACAGGTCATTCGTTAGTTCTGCCGATAAGTCCGTGTTCATTTAGATTTCCCCACCGTTGTTGAATGGGATTTATCCGTGCAGACAGGGCTGTGATCTTGAGTTTGCCGTTTTTCTTTGCTATCGTTATTTTGGACCAACCGCTTCACACAACCACCTCAACCACAACCCTCATAACCACACCACCGCGTTTCTACCTCGACACACGGTTGCCAGAGGCCTGGCCTTCGTCGAGGGAAAGCAGGCGGCCCCCGTTCCCCCCTCCCCCGGACGAATGGCATCTCCACGTTGAATTCCACCCTGCTGTGGAAGAAGACAAATGCAGCGGCGAGGGAGCGTCCCCGATTTGGTGGGAAAACGCTCCTGTCAAGAAGGTTCCCGCATGTTCTGGAAGTTTCCCGCAGGTTCTGGAATGAGGGCGGGGCGAGAAGGGAGGGCGGAGCGGGGGTAATAAAAAAGCGCGCACGGAGTGTTCGTTCTTTCTCTCGGACATTGCTGGATGTCTCTCGGGAGTTGGTGGATGTCTATATATATCTCTATCTCTATCTCTATCTCTCTATCTCTCTTCGCTGTAGTTGCCGCTGCCGCTGGATGCCGCGGAAGGACCTGGGCTGCTTCTGCCGGATCTGCGTGAAGATCTGGGCTCGTGTGAGAGTCAGGAGCTTGGAGCGGTCGGTCGGTGGAGGTCCAGGCGTTGCGAGGGAGACGTGGGCTGGAGGCGCAGTGCTGCTGTGTCGCGCGAACCTGCGGGTGCGTGTGGGGAGAGCACGAGAGAGCTCGGCTGCCGCTTGGCAAGGACTGGGCGCAACCGCGGCTACACTAGCTGCCGTGGGGACGGGACGTCGTGACTCGCCCCATCAAGGCATCACGAGGGTGCAGGTAACCTGCAACGGTCACGTGGGGCCCTTTCGGTCACCAAGGCCCCACGTTATAAAGGCCCACGGGCCCAGTCTGACTCCCTCGCCTTTGAGGGGTCTTTTTCCTGGGGTTTTTCTTTGAATGCATGATGTGGCGCCGAGTCCGTAAGTAAAACTTATAAAGTGAATGTACATGGTAAACCATAGTCGGTTGTACTGCTTTTACCTTGCTCATGTCTTGTCCCCTTCCCCTATTGATTGCGTGGCTGTATATGTGCATGTGTGTAAAATAAATGTGCTTGTGTGAATGTTGACCCGTTCGTAGTGTCCTTTTCCCCCCATTGGAACGCCATATTGCATCTCGGAATAATAGTTGGTTGTTAAATACCGATAATAGAATCGGGTCCGGCGAGGTCTGGCAATAATACCCACTCGGTTATCCCAGAACGGAACGAACCGCTTATGCGGTTCGCATCCAAACAGGCCTTCGCCGAGGTACGGTCCCTCGGTAGGTTACCCGCGCGTATACCAAGGTATATCGATATTCGGCGATTGACCCTGTCGCGCGCGGGTAGAATTGAACACCCACCCTTGACTGATTTCTGTCGTTGTTCCAGAAAGTCACGACTGAATTGTCCGTTCGGTGGTCGAGCGGTCGTTATTAATGAACGCGGTCACTCGCACGCTGGGCGGGCGTAGATTCGTAACAATATACTGTATGTACTATATATATATATATATATATATATATATATATATATATATATATATATATATATATATATATATATATATATATATATATATATTGTGACGGTTGTGGAAATTCGCATACCACCATAAAGAGTCCTCAGGTGAGATATCTCGACAAGTCCATGTGTAGTTAGCCCACACCCGTTGTGTAGAGGGAATTTATGTGATCCATTCGGGCTGCTATCCTTCAGTTAGCCATTTTTTCTTTATCTATTGTTATTTTCCACCATTAAGCCGCCAACAACGCAAACAGCCAGGACCTTTACCTTCACAACTCCATCCCGCAAACATCGCTTCACCGCCATTCCGAAACAACACCATAAACATCAAACCACCACAGAAAAGCCTCCACCACCTTCGCCTTTCTCCTTCACAACCAACAACCACACCAACTGTGAACACTGAACGCTGGGCTGTCTTGGCCCTGTTCGGCGACTGGTGCCAAACGTGCCGAGCCACGAGCGCGAATGGCAGCCTTTCCGAGGGGAAATTCGGATCGAAAATGCTTCACGCCCACTTCCCCTCCGTCCAATGGGCGAACGCGAGGTGGCTTGGCCCCGCCTCAAAGCGCGTGTTTGTGAAGTCCGCTTATGCAAATATGAGGATCAAGGGAGGTTCACACCCCTTTTTGCCCGACCAATGGCTGAACAAAGGGTAGCGTGGCCCTGCCTCCAATCGCCTTTTGATCCGCATATTTGCATATCGGCTCCTGCTGAGACCTATAAAGATACGAGCGCAAGGCGACTCGCGCGGCGGGAGTGTGGAACTAAAAGAGGGTGAAGTTGAGCTTGGAGAGAAGCTTCGAGAGAAGTGAAAGAGGGTGAAGTTGAGCTTGGAGAACTTGCGGAGGAGTTACAGGGAAGATGGCGGACGGCAACGAGGTTGTGGTGTGGGGGTCGCTTGACTCGTCGCGAGATCCAGGCCAGCCAGCCAGCCATACCCCTCTCCCTGAGCAACAACGATTCCCCCCCCCATTCGCGCTGAGATAGTGCTGAGGGGGGCCCCCATTCCTCCCCAACCCTAAACGTGGTGCCAATGGGACCGCTCGCGCGGAGCACGCCGGAGAGGACTCGCCGACCACGCCAGGGCATGGAGTCGGGGCGTAGCGGGGCGAACATTGCGGCTTGCCCGCCATCGAGTCACGAGGACGCGGGTAATACCTCCCTGGTCTCGTGGACCTGGCCGATCCTTCAGGATCTACAGACCTGTCTGTAGATCTACAGATCTACAGACCTGTCTGCCTCCTCACCTATGAGGGTGGCTTTCTTTTTACTTTGCTTTTTGTGTAAATATTTGTGGTGACACCGTCTGTCAAGTAAAACTGTGTAAGTGTTGCCGTGTGTCGGTCTTAGTCAGTGGTATCTCTCTTTAACTGTTTCTTTCTGTGCTTGAATACGTGCCTTTTATTATTATTACTGTGACTGAATATACGTGCTTACTTTGTGTCCGTGTGTCGTGCAATAAAATGCTTGCTTGTTGAACTGTTCCCGCTCTGCTTCGTCTCCTTTCTTTTTATTGACTCTCCATCCTGCATCGCGTAAGAGATTGGTAGTGGGTGTAAGTTCCCGGTAACTAATCTGAACCATCAAGGTCGACGATAACTCCGCTCGGTTATCTCTGCAGTACGGAACGAACCGCTTAAGCGGTTCGTGTCCGAAGTCGACCTGCGGCGAGGTACGATCGCCTGATTAACCATCTGCGTAGGTACTTAGGTAGGTCGAGTTTGGCGAACAACCCTATCCTACGCGGGTGGCCGATTGGCACGATTGTGGTGAGGTCGGAAGACCAACCCGTGACTGGCTCCAGGCGTTGTTCCGAGGAGGTCATGACTGAATTGTCCGTCCGGTGGGTGACGTACCGCAATTCAAGTTACGTGGCCGATCGCACACCGGCGGCCGCGAATTCGCAACAATATATATATATATATATATATATATATATATATATATATATATATATATATATATATATATATATATATATTGTTACGTTTGAGGGGGGGTATGCATTCAAAGGGTAATTACGATGTTTAATTAGGTATGCCATGCTGTTCGAGTGTACCAGGATCTCGATGTAATAAGTAGCAATTCAGTGGTGATAAGTTGTCTAGTAAATGTCCATTTCTTCAAGGGCGAAATAAATGATAATTGTCACGTAATTAGATAGGGACACGGGATAGGGTAAGTGTGTCTGCGTAAACCCCTTTTAGTAGTTCTGCTCGCAACTTGGCGCCAGAACTGGTTCCCTGACGGCTGTGAGCGGACTTGGGCCAGGACCAGGAGGTCGACAGCACCACGGTGTCTCCTGCCCCTGACGAGCGCAACGCCAGCTCGTCCGACGCCAATCCAGGGACTGTTGCGTTTGCACCACGGGCCAGCCTGACCACCAGGACCAGCTACGTTGTGTGTGTGTGTGTGTGTGTGTGTGTGTGTGTGTGTGTGTGTGTGTGTGTGTGTGTGTGTGTGTGTGTGTGTGTGTGTGTGTGTGTGTGTGTGTGTGTGTGTGTGTGTGTGTGTGTGTGTGTGTGTGTACCTGGCGCCTTAGAGGGTTTGAGATTTGTATATTCATTGGAATTGTCTGTGTTTTCCCCATGCCCGAACCCACACCACCATCTCGTCGAATCGCCCCGGATCCCTCTTCTTGCCGAGTCTTGTTATTTCTGGTTAGAGAAATAAACATTATCAACTCAGTGAAAAGCGACTCGTGCCACCTTCCTCGTCCCGTTTGCGGTAGAGCGATGAGAACCGCCATCTTTGGGTTATAAAAATAAACCGCCTCCATCGTTTCGGCTCATTCTACGTTAGCGGGACGTCACAATATATATATATATATATATATATACATATATATATATATACATATATATATATACATATATATATATAGTGTTACGGCTGTGGAAATTCGAAGAACACCATAAAGGTTCCTGAGATTAGCTATGCCGGTAAGTGAGTGTTCAGATAGCTTTCCCCACCGTTGTTTCGAGGGCTTTATTCGTGTTCACCGAGCTGCCACTCTTTGAGATAGCCGTTTTTCTTTATCCATTGTTATTTTGAACCACGCAAACAACAACCGTCACCAAGTATGCCACAACGCCAAGCACGCAACAAACCTCCACACAAACAACCGCCACGAACTACGCCACAACACCAACCACGCTACAATAACCATCACAACAACCACCACCATCTTCGCCACTACGTCCGCTTCCGAACGCCATCCTCCATGGATCACGCAACGACGGTTTCCGCGTCGGAAACCGTCCGAGAACATCAAACAAAGGCGCCAAGGAAAGAACGACGACGACGCGCGGGTTTTTCCGCATTTTTTCTCCGAGGCTGGTGTGAAGGGAAGGGGGCAGGGCAGCTCGCTTCCGATTGGTGGATGCACGGCGTGAGGCGGTCGGAGTGAGGGCACACCCCTTTCAAGAAGAGTCTCGAAGGAAGGTGGAGCTGAAAACAGGGTGGGGCGAATGGCGGAGCCCCGCGCTATAAAGGGCGGACCGCACGCGAGGCTCACTCTCTCTTCTTGGTTCATGCTCGCCCCTGTCTCATGGTGGTCCAGTTTTTATTCTTCTTCCTCGCTTGGTTCCTGCGCTCCTGGTCCTGTGAGCGGCCTGTTGGTGGGAGAGGCGGACGGAAGGCGCAGCAGTGCCGGCTGTGTGGTGGACCTGCGAGTCCAGACGAGGAGTGCCGTAGAGAGCTTGCAGGCCACATGGGAGGCTGTTCTCGAAGAAATTCGGAACCAGGCGCGACCACGCTGACGGTCATGGGAGCGGGACATCGTGACTCGCCGACCACCGCGGCACCTTGAGGGTGCAGGTTACCGGCCACGGTCTCGCGGGACCCGGTCGGTC
>NW_028222119.1:55000-72435 GCF_056783735.1 Eptatretus burgeri
GTGTACAAAACCACGGATTTTCAGCTCCAAAAACGGATCAAAAACGACACACGCCCACTTTTGTTCCGTCCAATCGGTGAGCGAGGGGCGATTTGGCCCCGCCTCCAGGGCGTTGGAGGGCGATCGCTATATGCAAATTTATGGATAAAAATGCATTCACGCCCACTTTTTCTCGGGCCAATGGGGAGCGAGGTGAAAGGTCGAAGGCAGGGGGTCAAAGGCGAAGCCACGGGGCTTATATAAGCGACCGCGTTCGTCAGTAGAGCAGAGTTAAGACTTCGCAGTCGGTGGAGTTGGGAAGAGGAAGAATTGGTTGTTGGTCGTCGTCGTCGTCGTCGTCGTCGTCGTCGTGTGCGTTGGAGTCGGAGCGAAGAGGACGGAGCTGTGGAGAGGTGGCGAGGGCAGACGAGGGGGTGCTCGCGTCGTGCCGGGAGCTGCACACCAGGGAGGCCGACGGCGCGACCTGGTCGAGGTGGAGACGCTCGTCGCGGGACTCGAGGCAGAGTAGAAATCCTCCTTTCCCCCGAGCATCAGCAACCCCCTCCTGTTTCCCCCCGCGCTGAGATAGTGCGACCAAGGGGGCCCCTTTCCCACCCCCAACCAGACACTGTCCGCGAGGCCCGTGGAGTTGAGGCACCATCGCCGCTCCGCGTCTCATCACCAGACGGGTAGGCCCGACCCGGTCTCGGCCTCAGGCCCCCCTCATCCTTGAGGGTGTTCTTTTTCTTGGTTTTGGATATGTGTTGTCGGCGCCGTCTGTGAAGTAAAATTGTATAAGTGTTGTCGTGTGCTCGCGTAATCGGTATTAGATCTGCATTGTCGCATTTGCTTTTTGTGTAAAAATTGCATTGTGTTTCTTTTCCTTTTCTATGTGCTTTTGGTGGAATTGAATATGTGTGCTTTCCGTTCATCGCGAATAAATGTGCTTTATTATCGAACTGTTCTCCCGCTTCGCTTCGTCTTTTCCTCTATTGAATCCCCATCTTACTTCACGTAAAGGGTTGGTAGTGGGCTGAATACGCCCGATAATGTCGAACCGTCAAGGCCGACGATAACACCGCTCGGTTATCCCGATAGCACGGAACGGGTCGCTTAAGTGGCCAGTGTCCGAAGTCGACCTGCGGCGAGGTGCGATCGCCCGGTCTACCCTCCGTGTGGGTACTTAGGTAGGTCGAATTTGGCGAGCAACCCTATCCCACGCGGAGGCCGATTGGCTCGATCGCGGTGAGACCGAAAGGTCCACCCGTGACTGGTTCCCGGCGTTAGTCCGAGAGGGTCACGACTGGATTGCCCGTCCGGTGGGCGACGTGCCGCGATTCGAGTTCCGTGGCCGTCAGCACGCCGGCGGGCGCGAATCTCGGGCGGTATATATATATACATATACTGTTGCGGATTCGCGCCCGCCGGCGTGCTGACGGCCACGTAACTCGAATCGCGGCACGTCGCCCACCGGACGGGCAATACAGTCGTGACCCTCTCGGACTAACGCCGGGAACCAGTCACGGGTGGACCTTTCGGTCTCACCGCGATCGTGCCAATCGGCCCCCGCGTGGGATAGGGTTGCTCGCCAAATTCGACCTACCTAAGTACCCACACGGAGGGTAGACTGGGCGATCGCACCTCGCAGGTCGACTTCGGACACGGGCCACTTAAGCGACCCGTTCCGTACTATCGGCATAACCGAGCGGTGTTATTCGTCGGCCTCGACGGTTCGATTAATTATCGGGCGTCTTAGCCCACGACCAACCCTTTACGTGAAGCAAGATGGGGATTCAATGAAAGAAATGACGAAGCGAAGCGGGAAAACAGTTCAACAATAAGCACATTTATTTCGCGATGAACGGAAAGCACACATATACAATTCCACCAAAAGCACATGTAAAAGAAGAAGACAAAAAGCAAATGCAACAATGCAGATCTATCCGACTACCGAGCACACGGCAACACTTATACAATTCTACTTCACAGACGGCGCCGACAACACATATTCCCAAAGCAAAAGAAAAGAGAACCACCCTCCAGGATGAGGGGGGTAGGCGGGCCTGGGGCCGAGACCGTGTCGGGCCTACCCGTCTGATGATGAGATGCGAAGTGGCGGTGGTGCCTCAACTCCGCGGGCCTCGCGGACAGTGTCTGGTAGGGGGTGGGAAGGGGGCCCCCTTTTGTCGCACTATCTCAGCGCGGGGGGAAACAGGAGGGGGTTGCTGATGCTCGGGGAAAGGAGGATTTCACAAAATCTCGGGTCCCGCGACGAGCGTCTCCACCACGACCTCGGTCGCGCCGTCGGCCTCTCCCACCGCAGTTCCCCGAATCCGACGCGAGCACCCCCTCAACCGCCTTCGCCGCCGCCGCCTCTCCACAGCTTCGTCCGATCGCCCTCTCCGTCTCCTCTCTTGACTCGTCCCAACTCTTCACTGGCTCCGCGAACTCCCAACTGCGAACTGCCCCTTCTGACGAACGCAGTCGTTTTTATAAGCCCCGTGGCTTCGCTCTTTCATCTTTGACCCTCTGCCTCCGACCCTTCACCTGGCTCCCCATTGGCCCGAGGAAAAGTGGGCGTGAATGCTTTTTGATCCATGAATTTGCATATAGCGACCGCCCTCCAACGCCCTGGAGGCGGGGCCAAATCGCCCCTCGCTCACCGATTGGACGGAACAAAAGTGGGCGTGAGTCGTTTTTGATCCGTTTTTCTGCGGAAAGTCCGTGATGTTTTTGAACACGCTGCTCGGTGCGAGCCCCGCACGAGTCCAGCATCGGTGCCCACGAGTGGCGCGAGATGACGGTGATGCGATGGTGGCGAGTTGTGACGGTAAAGGTCGTGGCGGTTGTGGTGAAGCGGCGTTGTGGTTGGTGGTTGTTATTGTGAAGCGGCGTTGTGGTTGTTATTGTGAAGCGGAGTTGTGGTTGGTGGTTGTTGTTGTGATGGCTGTTGAGACGTGGTTGGTGGTGGTAATAATGGCGGCTGGTCCAAAATAAAGATAGTAAAAGAAAAACGGCTATCCTGAAGAGTCGCAGCCCTCATGAATGACATTTATTCCCTCTAGACCACGGGTTTGGGCCTAACTACACATATACTTACCGAGATATCTCACCTAAGGGACCTGAATGGTGGTTTGCGAATTTGGTCAACCACAACACCACCCCCTCCCCTTTTTCAGACTCGTCCCGAGTCGTCAAATTTTCGTGTGCCATTATGTGTAGTTTTCCCCTAGTACATTTTACCTACGGATCCCTGAGTGCGACATTGATGGTATCCGTGTCCCCAAAATAAATAACCTAAGGGCTGAGTAACTACCTAAACAAACTCACTCACACGGACGACTTAAATAAAATTGCCGGCGCTAAGACAAACATGCCGGGGGCGCACTCATATGTACAGTACATCTTAACCTTAACTTACAAATTTTACACTAAACTATGGCCCAGGATCACTGAACTCTGCAAAAAGAAAACAGTTAGCAGGGAGCCAGGCTGCCCGCATGCAGTCTCTGGCTCAAACAATGCAGGTGACAGGGAACGTGGCCGGCTGCTCACACGCAGTCCAAGGCCTTCCCTTTTTAACTGAACGCAGTGAACCACAACGGTGCATGGGCTGCACAAACGTCGTCTCCGTGCCAGCTCAAGTGACACACGCAATGAACACACGAATGGATGGATGAATGGTTTGAACTGAACGCAGTGAACCACAACGGTGCATGGGCTGCACAACGCAGTCTCCGTGCCAGCTCAAGTGGCACACGCAATGAACACAACGAATGGATGGATGAACACAAACACGGTGCACGGGCCGCCACTGCAGGCCCGTGTTGTAGCTGCCAACAGGGCAGTTCTCGCAGCTTGCAAACTGTTGCCTTGATCCTGGCGCACATGGCAATGAACAGGGGGGGGGGGGGCAAAGCAAAAATTGAACGGGGCTGGTGAACAGGGGCAGTGGGCATGGCATGGCAAAGGTAGCAGGCAAACACAGCCCGCAGAAGAAGGCCGTTGCAGGCAAACACAGCCAGCAGATGAACTGGCCGGCACAGGCCTTGAAGTAAAAACAGCCAGCCGGCAGATGAAGTGGGCCGGCACAGGCCTTGCAGCACAGCAGCTGCAGACGATCCAGCCGGCACAGGCCTTGCAGCACAGCAGCTGCAGATGAAGTTGGCCAGCCTTTGCCGTTCCGTGGAGGTTGGTGGAGGGAGTGCGGTGGTGCTGGCCACTTGGAAGGCGGGCTCGGACCTACCTACCTGTCTCCCTCCCACCTATCGCCTTTGCCTGTCACTGTACATACCCACTCCCTTAATTTGTCAAACCCCAATTTAGCCCCAACTTATTTTGTTATTTTTTATTTTTACTTCCCCACTATAAATCGTCCCCTAACCCCCTTTACTGTCCTTGTTCGGCTAACCTATCCTGTCACCTAGCCTACTCCCAACCCCTACGTTCCCTTCCCGGAGGGGAATAAGGGAGAGCTAACGTCCTGTGTCGAGGCCCAACGAAGCCTCAGAATGGCCTCCCCAGAGTTCGGCGATCTATAACCAAAGTGGGTCCAGCGGCCCACAACGAGAGCGAGGGGATGGATGGTGCGGAGGGGTACACTTCCTAATCTACCCTAACCATTTAACTGTTAAACTACCCCGGGGCTTTCAACAAGCGCCTCTCGCTTAAACTATTGGTTCTAACAACCCAGATTCCCGTCGCCTGTGTCGGTGTCCTCACAATTTCGGGCCTCGCCCCCCAATTTTCTTTCCGTGCCCTCACACGGTCTCATGGCTGGGACACGTGGCTCCCTTTGGCAGGCACGACCCTCTGCCGATTCTCCGACGATGGCACCCCCAGGCACTACACTGCCTCCGAGCCTACCAGCTCCCTAACACCGGGGAGTGCCCCCCATGGCACCTCCCCTGAAACGCACACGTGGCAGGCTGGCTTCCCAGGCCCCTTTCCGATGGTCACCCGCGCCCACAACACTGCCCACGCGGCTAATGGCGCCCCGGGCCCCCGCACCAAGCAGGCGCACCCGTGCCCACTACGCTATCCCGGCCCCCCATGGGCCCTTGGCCTACCACGGCCGACTAGCCTGGTGCCCAGGGTACCCACTCAGCGATACTCACCTTTCGCAGCCATGCTCCCAAGCCCGTCAACAGGGCTCCTGCACCCCTCCAAATGGGTTTCGAGCCTACATTCCCACCAACAGCAAAACGACCTCCATTTTTGTTAATTTGACTAACCCAGCTAACTCACTTTACTCTGACCCCGGGGTCCCTTGGGCGGGAGTCACTCCTCCCCCCAATCACTCATCGCACCATGCATTCCCCATTCGCTCCACTCACACACACACCGCTGAACTCTGCCATCCTCTAACTACCTCCCCGAACTAACTCGTGCTCCCACGTCGTCCCTTAAACTATAGCACGTTCCTTTTAACACTACGTCGCTAAACTACGTCCCCACTACACATTCACAAGTCTGTCTCTGTCTCCAAATAAATCATTTTATTTCCCAACCTAAAGCTCACTAAATCCCTCTTCCTAATCCATTCCACGGACTCCATGAGGACTTACCCCTGCCCCATGAAGTCGGTCTAACTAAGCTAACCCTTCCCCCTAACTAGTTTCCATCCTGTGCCCAGGTAAGGGGGTCTTCCACCCCTTGCCCAGGAATCCTGTGCACCCGAAAGTGAGGCTTGCTGTTTTTTGTTTTTTTTCATGCGCAGCACCAGCGCGGCAACTCGCGCACTTTGCACCTGCCCGTGACGTCATGCAGCTGCACGTGTACCTCGTCCCTCCTTGGACGGTACCATCCGGCAGGGATACCCCTCCTGCCGGATTCCAACCCCACGTGCAGCCATGGCGTCACCGTGCGCATAAAAAAAATACAAGCCCCACGTCTCGAGGGGTTCCCCACGCGAACACATGTGCTTTGCCCGTTGGAGCTTAACACACACGATCGCGTGGAGAACCCGTCCGGTCCAAATCCATTATCCTGCCTAAACTTTGTCCGTCCGCGGGATCGGCAAATCCACCGCGTGCGTTTCCGGACCGGGACTTCACTCTCGCAAGCGAGCACGTGGCGGCCTCGTGCGTTGCACAGCACGGACCGCGTGCTCACTGCTGGGTGAACCCGGCACGGTCCCCTGAAACAGCTACAGCCGCTACTCGGCTTTATTTCTTCACATGTCGCCGTCGTCGCCTCCATTCCACACACGCACTCCCGTGTGTTACGACGCTCACACTCCATTCCATTACATTCACACCGGGAGACGTGGCTGCGTGCTCCCGCATGCCAACCAACATCTCCCTCGCATACCGCTCTCTCACACACACGGTCTCCCTTGCACTCGGCCGTTCACTCACGCATGCCACCTCCCTCGCACACGTGGCTCCACGCACTCGCGGCCTTTCACTCACTCGTGCCTCACTCATACACTGTGCCTCACTCACACACCGTGTGAAATGAGAGCGAGAGATGAACCTTCAGAGTTTAGGCTTTATTCCATTTGATTGGAGCCGCTTCTGTGGGCACACCAGGAAATACAGGTTCAGCTAGGAGTACATAAGCAGAAACGTATACATGTGCAGTTAACCATTGCAGACTAATCCGCGTAAGCACGGAGTTCGATATAATCTCCATTCTCACCAGTCAATGAGCACCTTCAGTTAACGAGCATCAAGTGGACAGCCGATGTCAATAGCAATGCCCCGGGGACAATCCACCCGTGCCGCAGAGACCTCCCCTTATACGCGAGACGCACAACATGTGATCCCGCGTCATGTCCCTTGATTCACGTTAATTCACCACATTCTCCTCACCTTTAAAATGTAACTAGGGGCCCATCTTACACACCATGATTGCTTTAGCACTATAGGAGTATACATTTCAAGCAACGCGGACTAATAGATCTACAGGAGCATACATGCCAAGCAGTGATTATTTTGAGTTGTAGGAGCATGGAAATGAGCATCGATATATGATATAATGGGCATATAGGAGCATGAGCAGCGAGAATGCCGATAATCTCCTTCACAGATTGAGTCGTCGAGGGGGCCTTATTCGTCGACCTCTCCGGGAGTAAACGGCAGTTTCACTTGAGGGAGACTCCCGATCCTCTTGGTGAGCCTCGACTTGTGCCGGGGATGACTCCTCGATCGCTCTCGCGGCCACCGCGGCAGCCCCGCCGCCTGGCGGAGCTCCTCCGGCGGAAATGTCAGAAGGAGGAGTGCCAGGAGGTGGTGTACCGGCGGGAGGAGTACCGGCGGGAGCCAGATGGCGAACCGACACAGTGGTCTCCCTGCCATCCGGGAGCCTGACATGAGCATACTCTGGATTAGTGTCAATGAGTTCGACCCCCTCCACCAGCGGTTCATACTTGCTTTGTCGTACCGGGCGTTTCATGAACACTGTACCGGGGTGGGTCAGCCAGTTGGGCACCGTTTGACTGTCAACATAACGTCGTTGGTGAGTAAACATACGTTCGTGAGGAGTGGCATTTGTGGACGTGCAGAGCAAAGAGCGTATGGAATTCATTGCGTCAGGAAGAGCAACCTCCCATCGCTCGGGGCCCAGTCCTCTCGATTTCAGCGCCAGAGTTATGGCTTTCCAAATAACTCCATTATACCTTTCCACCTGCCCGTTTCCCTGTGGGTTGTAACCCGTCGTTCGACTAGTTGCTATGCCGTGCTCTAATAGGAATTGTTTTAGCCCGGCCGACATGAAACACGGCCCTCTGTCTGAATGTATGTACGAAGGTCTCCCAAACATAGCGAAGAGGTCAGAGAGACATTTTACGACAGTGCCCGAGGTCATATCCGAGCACGGAAACGCGAAAGGGAACCTTGAATATTCATCAACAACGGTGAATATGTATCTGTTGTCTGTCTCGGTGGGCAGGGGCCCTTTGAAGTCGATGTTTAGTCTCTCGAAGGGGGAAGTAGCCTTGATCAGTCTGCCAGATGCCGCGCCAAAGAATCTGGGTTTTAGTTCAGCACAAACAGGGCATGAAGCATTCATTTGTTTAATATCTTCAACAGAATAGGGAAGATTTTGTCAGCGTACGAAATGTGCCATCCTGGTTACCCCTGGGTGGCACAGAGACACATGGAGGTCTTGCAAAGCCTGACTGATTGTTGCCGAACTGTAGACCCGGGAGAAGGTATCTGCAGCAGGGTTTTCCTTCCCGGGCCGGTAAACAATGTCGTACCTGTA
Source organism: Eptatretus burgeri (assembly GCF_056783735.1). Classification (NCBI taxonomy): domain Eukaryota; kingdom Metazoa; phylum Chordata; class Myxini; order Myxiniformes; family Myxinidae; genus Eptatretus; species Eptatretus burgeri. The sequence continues at coordinate 63,188 of NW_028222119.1, forward strand.
GCAGGCTAGGTCTATCCGCCATCTCATAATTTTTTCATTCTTAATTTTCCCGTTATTTTTCCCATCAAACATGAAAGCCACGGATCGTTGGTCCGTAACGAGCGTGAAGTGGTTTCCCAGTAAATAATGTCTCCATTTACGCAGCGCTTCGACGATGGCGTACGCCTCCTTCTCTATTGCCGAGTGTCTCTGCTCGCTTCTAGAGAGAGTTCTCGAGAAGAAAGCGACCGGCCGCCCAGACTGATTAAGTGTTGCAGCTATGGCGTGATTTGAAGCGTCGGTCTCCACCACGAAGGGCACCGAGCTATCGATCGATAATACCACGGAATTACTGATATCATCCTTGAGATCGTGGAAAGCTTTCACGACAGCGGCATCTGGTGGAAAGTTTTTGCAATGCACTAGGGGATGTATTTTCTCGGAGTATTGCGAAATCCATCTTGCATAGTAAGCGAACATCCCGATCACCCGGCGCATTGTCTGCAAGTCCTGAGGTGGTGGAAGCTCACGGAGCGGGCGCAATCGCTCAGGATCAGGCTTAATTGTGCCGTCGGCTATCGTGTAGCCGAGAAGGTCAATTGACCTTGCCGAGAATACGCATTTCTCGTAGTTGAGAGTCAGATTATATTTTCCAGCAATGCTCAAGAATCTGTCCAGATTCCTATCATGTTCCCTCTGATCCCTACCGCACACTGTGACATTATCCACGTAAACAAAAGTGTCTTCGAGGTTTTCATCTGAGATGATGTCGTCCATAACCCGTTGGAAGCAAGCTACTCCATTCGTGACACCGAATGGTATCCTTCTGAACTGGTAGAGGCGCCGTCCTGCCTGGAATGCAGTGTACGGTTTGTCTTCCTCTCGGATGGGAATTTGATGATAGGCGCTTCGCAAGTCGATGATACTGAATACCTTATAATTGGCCACGCGTTCGACCATCTCATCTATGCGCGGCAGGGGGTAGGCGTCGAGTTGGGTGAAGCGATTGACCGTTTGGGAATAATCGACAACCATCCGTCTCTTATGGTTCTGACTGCTGGTTACTAACACCTGTGCGCGCCATGGCGAATCGCTCGGTTCTATAATTCCCTCCTCCAGTAATCGCTTGGTTTCTGAAGTGATGAAATTCATGTCAGCAGTGGTATATCGCCGCGATTTGATCGCTATCGGTTTGCAGACCGGCGACAAGTTAGCGAACAGCTGGGGGGACGTCACCTCCGCGGTGGTCAGCGCATTTAAAATTAGACGAGGCTTGCTTCCTCCAAAGGGTATTTCGACGCTCGTGTGCTGCTTGAGGACATTATGACCCAGAATTACGTCTGCGCACAAATCACGAAGCACCAGCACCTTTACATCCCGATGCGTGTACCCTTTTACGTCCAATTCAACATTGCAGTACCCTCGTACGCGGGATTGTAGTGAGGTGGCGGCCATGCATACCGTATTGTCAGTCGGGTGGATTACCCATTTCCTGCCCTTCACTAGCGAGCTGTTGACGAAACTTTCAGAGCTACCGGTATCAATCAGTGCCTCAGCCATATGCCCGTTAATTCGCACGTTGATGATAGCCTTGGATAGATTCCCCGGGAGGCTGCAGTCAATTTATTTTGCGAGTAGAGAGCCGCAGAAGTGGGTTTATTCCTCCTTAGAGTAGATTTACATACCCTGGCATAATGCCCTTTCTTGTCGCAATTCATGCATGTGGCATCTCTGGCTGGACATTTTTGACGAGGATGCCTTTTGTACCCACAAAAGAAGCATTTACCGACCGGAGCAGTTGCTGAGGAGTTTGACGAGGTCTGGGTATCCGGCTCCTCGGGTGTTTCTCCATCCCTCATGTCTGGCTGTGTCTGTGCCAGTGGGGTTCCTTGGGTTCCCATCGTAGCAGCGTTCATGAGCAGCATCGGTGTCCCAAATGACTCAGATTGCTGCTGAGCCGTATCCATCGCTCGAGCCTGATCGACTACCTTGTCAAGAGTGGGTTGCGCTTTCTCTAGTAAGCGTTGCCGTATGTGGGCTGATCTGAGTCCTTGGATGAATGCCTCCCGTGTGGCTTCCTTTCGGTGTTCCTCGGCGCTTACCGCCCGGAAGCTGCAGTCTTTTCCCAGCTGATTCAGAGCTTGCAGGAACTGATCGATTGTCTCCCCGGCTGCTTGCTTGCGTGTGTTGAGAAGATGTCGTATGTATACCTCGTTCTTGGGCTTCACGTAGAGCGCCTGCAGCACGTCAATCGCTGCTTCGTAAGTGTCGTACCCCGAGAAGAGCCTGTACACGCCGGGCGAGACATGATTCACGAGAGCGGCAAATTTGTCAGCTCCCTCCGCGATGATGGTCAGATAGTGTGAGAAGGAGCAGAACCAATGTTTGGGTCTGCGTCGAACCTCTCTGGTTTGTAGATCTTGTCCATCTTTGGTTGAGAGAGCCGAGAAAATCAAATGGAATAAATTGAAATGAGAGCGAGAGATGAACCTTCAGAGTTTAGGCTTTATTCCATTTGATTGGAGCCGCTTCTGTGGGCACACCAGGAAATACAGGTTCAGCTAGGAGTACATAAGCAGAAACGTATACATGTGCAGTTAACCATTGCAGACTAATCCGCGTAAGCACGGAGTTCGATATAATCTCCATTCTCACCAGTCAATGAGCACCTTCAGTTAACGAGCATCAAGTGGACAGCCGATGTCAATAGCAATGCCCCGGGGACAATCCACCCGTGCCGCAGAGACCTCCCCTTATACGCGAGACGCACAACATGTGATCCCGCGTCATGTCCCTTGATTCACGTTAATTCACCACACCGTGCTTCACTCACACACGCGGGGGCACTCACCCGCGGTGCCTCATCCACACACACGGCCTCTTCCACACACGGTGCCTCATCCACACACGGCGTGCTGGGAAGCACGTACTCTGGCACCATCGCCACCACACCACTCACACACGGGGTCGCTTCCACACACGGGGACGCACTCACGCCTTGCACCACACACACAGGGACAACCACACTGGGGATTCGTGTCCCCACAAGGGTCTCCGGGGCCTCTATACCCCCCCAAGCTCTCCGTGCACCCGTTCGCAGGACTCCTCCCCTCAACCTCGCAAAGCACGACCGAACTCACCTGGTCGTGACTCGCCTCAAGGGGGCATACTCCCTCCCCTCGTTCCTGGAGGAGGCCATCCCGCTGCTCGCACTGGGCCTCCACCCAGTCCACCAGCTCACCCCCATTGTCCTCCACTACCTCCGTGTGTGTGTGTGCGTCACTTACCCCGTCTTCATCGTGCAATCTCTCCTCTATTTTTTTTGTCTCCCGTGTCTCTATACATTTATAAGTTTCTGTTGTCGTTAGTGTGTACTAGGTGCGGTGGGACGCAAGAAGCACGCGGGCCACCACCCCTAGCGGGCGAGGCATGATATACGAAAACCCAATCACGTGACACAGCACAGTCGTCACCTGTCTATTAGTCTCCGCTTCTTTCTGGCGTCTTTCCCTTATCTTTATGTAGGTCAACCTTGCTTTCTCTTTAAGTCGCTCCCGTCCTTCCCTGTTTTTCACTCCTTGCTCTTTCACGATCTCCGCGTACCTCATCCTTGCTTTCCGTATTAATTGTTCTTTTCTCTCCCTCGCAATTATTTTCACCTCGTCTCTTGTCTCCCGAATTACTTTTTCCTTACCCGCCTCCACCGCGGGCCCGACAGCCGTTGCACCCCCTTCCAGCTCGTTCGTTCCTACACGTGGAGTCGCCATTTTAAGCTCCCTGCTAACGGCCTTCATGCCTGCCTGCAGGCATCGGCCCATGTTCTGCGTCTCACCCCGGAGCTTTTAGTTTCTTCCTTCATTTGCTTGTTCATTCCTTTTATTTCGTTTTTCATTTCATTCGTGTTTGTATCCATCTTTTCGTTCATGCTTTTCATTTCGTTTTTCATTTCATTCGTGTTTGTATCCATCTTTTCGTTCATGCCTTTCATTTCGTTTTTCATTTCATTTGTGTATGTATCCATCTTTTCGTTCATTTGCTTGATCATGTTCGCTGTCATTTCCGCATACATTTTTGCCAGCATGGTGAATAGCTGGGCCATGTCGGGTGCGCTTGGGTGAGCCGTTTCGGCAGGGGTTGGGGGGTTTTGGTGGAGAGGGGGAGGGGAGGTGTCATACACCGCGGCCGCTGCCGCACCTATTTCGGGCTCTGGGTTCAGTTGGGCGAGTTCGTTTTCCTGTACAATTAACATTTCCCGCACGGAGATTTCATCCTGAGCCATGGATTCTACACATTCTACATCCATTTCTAATACCCCCGGCTCCCGCTCGCCTTGAGACGCCATCTTGCTTCTCTCAAAGGGTTAATTTAGCTCGCTCGTAATTTGGAGGGAATCGGGGGTCGCTCCTCTCACCCCTGGACCGATTCCCGTGAATTTAGCCGGAGACAGGAGAGCCCGTTTTCCCGTTCTCCGATACCAGTGGCGCGAGGAGGGCGATGAGTTTGTATCCCACTCCTGACACCAGTGTTGCGGATTCGCGCCCGCCGGCGTGCTGACGGCCACGTAACTCGAATCGCGGCACGTCGCCCACCGGACGGACAATCCAGTCGTGACCCTCTCGGACTAACGCCGGGAACCAGTCACGGGTGGACCTTTCGGTCTCACCGCGATCGTGCCAATCGGCCCCCGCGTGGGATAGGGTTGCTCGCCAAATTCGACCTGCCTAAGTACCCACACGGAGGGTAGACCGGGCGATCGCACCTCGCCGCAGGTCGACTTCGGACACGGGCCACTTAAGCGACCCGTTCCGTACTATCGGGATAACCGAGCAGTGTTATTCGTCGGCCTCGACGGTTCGATTAATTATCGGGCGTCTTAGCCCACGACCAACCCTTTACGTGAAGCAAGATGGGGATTCAATGAAAGAAATGACGAAGCGAAGCGGGAAAACAGTTCAACAATAAGCACATTTATTTCGCGATGAACGGAAAGCACACATATACAATTCCACCAAAAGCACATGTAAAAGAAGAAGACAAAAAGCAAATGCAACAATGCAGATCTATCCGACTACCGGGCACACGGCAACACTTATACAATTTTACTTCACAGACGGCGCCGACAACACATATTCCCAAAGCAAAAGAAAAGAGAACCACCCTCCAGGATGAGGGGGGTAGGCGGGCCTGGGGCCGAGACTGTGTCGGGCCTACCCGTCTGATGATGAGACGCGGAGCGGCGGTGGTGCCTCAACTCCGCGGGCCTCGCGGACAGTGTCTGGTAGGGGGTGGGAAGGGGGCCCCCTTTGTCGCACTATCTCAGCGCGGGGGGAAACAGGAGGGGGTTGCTGATGCTCGAGGGAAGGAGGATTTCACCCTGTCTCGGGTCCCGCGGCGAGCGTCTCTTCCTCCACCTCGGTCGCGTTGCTGGCCTCTCTGGTGTGCAGCTCCCGGCACCGACGCGAGCACCCCCTCGTCCGCCTTCGCCGCCGTCACCTCTCCACAGCTCCGTCCTCTTCACTCTGACTAGTACCACTTCTTTCCAGCTCCACCGACGACTCTCTTGAACTCCGCACACTCAACTCAACTTCCAACTCAACTCTCAACTCTTTGACTGACGAGCGCAGCCGTTTTTATAAGCCCGTGGCTTCGCTCTTTCACCCTTGACCCTCTGCCTCCGACCCTTCACCTGGCTCCCCATTGGCCTGAGGAAAAGTGGGCGTGAATGCTTTCTGATCCATGAATTTGCATTTAGCGACCGCCCTCCAACGCCCTGGAGGCGGGGCCAAATCGCCCCTCGCTCACCGATTGGACAGAACAAAAGTGGGCGTGAGTCGTTTTTGATCCGTTTTCTGCGGAAAGTCTGTGATGTTTTTGAACACGCTGCTCGGTGCGCGCCCCGCACGAGTCCAGCATCGGCGCCCACGAGTGGCGCGAGATGGTGTGGATGAGATGGTGGCGAGTTGTGACGGTAAAGGTCGTGGCGGTTGTGGTGAAGCGGCGTTGTGGTTGGTGGTTGTTGTTGTGAAGCGGCGTTGTGGTTGGTGGTTGTTATTGTGAAGCGGCGTTGTGGTTGGTGGTTGTTGTTGTGATGGCTGTTGAGACGTGGTTGGTGGTGGTAATAATGGCGGCTGGTCCAAAATAAAGATAGTAAAAGAAAAACGGCTATCCTGAAGAGTCGCAGCCCGCATGAATGACATTTATTCCCTCTAGACAACGGGTTTGGGCCTAACTACACATATACTTACCGAGATATCTCACCTAAGGGACCTGAATGGTGGTTTGTGAATTTCGTCAACCACAACAATATATATATATATATATATATATATATATATATTTACGAATTTTGGCCCACCTGGCGTGCAAGCGATTGCGTAAATCCAATCGCATCCGCGTCGCCCACCGGACGGACAATTCAGTCGTGACCCTCCTGGAACTACCGCGAGGAGCCAGTCACGGGTGGGGGTTTAACCTCACCACGATCGTGCCAATTGCCCACCCGCGCAGGATCGGGTTGCTCGCCAAATTCGACCTACCTAAATTCCTGCGCGAGTTGTCGACCAGGCGATCGTACCTCGCCGCAGGTCGGCCTCGGACACGAACCGCTTAAGCGGTCCGTTCCGTGCTACAGTGATAACCGAGCGGTGTTATCGCCGACTTCGGCAGATGCGATTCTGTTTACCGGGCGTTCAAAACCCTCCACTAATTTATTCCGCGATACAAGATAGCACTTTCAAAAGTGAAAAAGACGACGAACGGGATACATTTCACACAAGGACAATTATTCAAGCACACACGTATTCAAAAGCAAGGCAGTCGTGCGATGTACAAGAAACAAATAGAAAGCGTTACCACCGAATATGAGGAATGCACAGTCACTTACAAAGGTCGACTTTTGGGACACGGTGCCACAGCAGTCATACAAAAGCAAAGAAACACCCTCTCATGGCCGTGCATGACCGAAAAGGCCCGCGAGACCGAAGGGTCTGACCCGCGCCCTCGTAGCACGACGGTGTGCAGGTCGTGACGTCGAGTCCCCACGGCCTTGCGTAGCCTCGCCTGTCCTCAGGCCCCTGGCGTGGTCAGCGAGCTCTCTCCGGCATTGCTGCTGGTGCTTCCACGACCCACAGCCGAGCAAGAAAGGACTGGAGGGCAGAAGGGGATTCAGGACCAGAGAGAGAGTAGTGTCGACAACCCAGACAGAGAGCTCATGGACCAGAGAGAGAACGACGTCGACGACCCAGACAGAGAGCTCATGGACCAGAGAGAGAACGACGTCGACGACCCAGACAGAGAGCGACCACTACCTCCAGACCTCCAGACCCACAGCCCCACTCACTCGACCTCTCGTTCCGCGTGCCCTTTTCTCTCGACGGCGCATCGCCCTTCCCTTCGCGGCACGCAGGGGAGGGAAAATTCCAGGAGAGATCGGCCCGGCTCTTTTGTTTTAAGAACTGCCTCCCTGCGTCTCTTCCGCACGTGCTTTTCGTTGGGGGGGGGGAGGGGTGGGGCCGTCGTCCGTTCTCTCCCGACGAATGTCAGGCTTCTCAAAACTCTGCTGAGGTGACAACGTGGTGGTGGTTGAGGCGGTGTGGTTGCTGGTTGTTGTAATGGTGGCGTGGTTGGCGGTTGTTGTAATGGAAGCGTGGTTGGTGTTTGTTGTAATGCTGGCGTGGTTGGCGTTATGGTTAAGGTGGTTGTTATGTGGTTGATCCAAAATAACGATAGATAAAGAAAAACAGCTATCTCAAAGAGTCGCAGTCCGATGAACAGGAATAATGGCCTTTAAACAACGGTGGGGAACTGTCTGCACATAAACTTAGCGTCATAACTGATCTAAGGACCCTTTATGGTGTATTACGCATTTCCACAGCCGTAACAATATTTATATATATATATATATATATATATATATATATATATATATATATATATATATATATATATATATATATAGTTATGTACATTATCCCGTACCTACAATATATCGAAATGAATGAATGCCAATGTGTGTCAGTCTATCTGTCTCCTCAATAATTGAAAAACCATGAAACTGAGCGGCCCCAAACATTGTATGCACATTCAGGGAACTCCAACATAGTGCAGGAGTGAAAACTGAGTGTTTGGGTTCATGATAACACTCCTTTTGAAGATTATTCATGTCGTTATTTAATTATATCCTTTATCAAGGTGCACATTCTTGGGACCCTCGCTGGGATCATAATTCACCATCTTGTTCGGCCTGATGAACAACGCCTTGACCTGGAACAGGCCACAACGGTTTCTTCATGTTGAAGTGCTCAAATGTATTTTTTCACTTTCCTCACTCATATCATCGAATTCCTGATCTTTATGCCTTCAAATCGCTGTTTTCATCGCTTTTGTCAGTGCTATAGTTTTTAAATTCTCAGCTTGAAGCGATTTCATACATTATGCGACACGATTTACCACAATGTACCCTCATGTACGAATTAAAGTGTAGAATCGAAATATAGTTTGAGTTTCAAGGATCACAACTTGAAAATCTGGAAATGTTAAGAAATCTGTGATGTTTAGTGGTGTGCGGGAACGTGTGCACCATCACCGATCAGCTTGCTGTCGCTTGCCAAACCAGCTGTTTCTTATGAACCCGAACAAGAACAGTCGACAGCGGAATACATATTAACAGAAACTTCTGGGATGGCGTGTCGTCTGTCCATCCATCTACAAACACTTGCAACATCTCTGAAGACGCCACCACATGCATTTACACAAAAGCAAAGGAAAAAGCTACCCTCAAAGGCAATGGCGGCAGACAGGTTCGTGGACCAAATGTGAGTGGAACCTGGATGAGCGGCCAGGTCCACGAGACCGAAGGGTCTTACCCGCACCCTCGTGGCGCGATGGCGGCAAGCCGCGATGTCAGCGTATCTGAGCCTGGCACCGTGCCCCTGGCGTGGCCGGCGAGCTCTCTCCGGTGTTCGGCCCCCGTCTGTTTCGAGCTCCGTCTCCCGACTCTCCAGACTGCCGACACCGACACACTGCACACGACTTGACTGCCCCGCCGACACTGCTTGACTGCCACACTTGACTGCCGCGAGCTGCGCCGTGCTCACGCTTCTGTAGGCCGAGGGAGGAGCGTATATGCAAATTTCTGGATCAAAGCGGGTTCGGAGGCGGGGCCACACCACCCGATGCTCAGCCATTGGATGGATGAAAAGTGGGCGTGAATCATTCCTGATCCGCTTTTCGAGGCGAAAGGAAGCCATTCACAACCCATGGTCCGACGT